>NC_141092.1:33962576-34010076 GCF_041138505.1 Cibotium barometz | reverse complement strand
TGGGCACAGAGAAACGTCACAGGTTTAGGAGCTTACTTGGAGTGCAATATGTGGAGTTTAGCTTGAGGGGGAGTGTTAAGATATCGAGCCCGCCTGGGTGATAGCTTCTGCACTTATGCCACTGGCATGGTTGGTAAGATTATGGTTGATATACCGTCAATGGTGGCTGACAGGCTGTGTGACAGCCACTTCAGAGTTATAGCATAGTTATAACGCTAGCTTATATAGTCGAGTTCACACTATAGACAAACTATTGTATATTATTATAAGAGAGTACTTTCCTTTAGAGTATGTACTCTTTATCTTTTGAGTTATATGGTTGTAAAGAAGAGAAGAAGATAGAGAAAAATTTAGCCATCCACCTCTCTTTTGTGTCTTGCTCTCTCTTGTGTTTGTGTGTGTTTTCTTGCAAGGAACTCAAGCTCTCCCCTTCCCCCGCATTCTCTTTTGATGCTTGTCCATCTTTGATCTGAAAGGAAAAGAAAGTAAAAGTTAAGTACTTTTTTGTGTAATAGCATGACTACTAGCCAATGTAGAAAAACCTAAACGAAGGTCTACACCATATTATTGGAAGAGCGACTTCCAAGTCTATTGTAAGTTTGATGACGGGAGAGAAATGTAGTTTATAAAAGTCTTCACCGTCTAGATTACTAATGGATGCTTATGGACTTGCACTCCACTTCACCCTCTCTTTTTCTATGTATTGTGTCTACATTTGCCAAGTCTCTCTATCTCGTGTCTCTCTCGTGAAGTCCTGTTTGCAAACCCTACAAACCCTTTGTCTCTCGTCTCTCTTATGAGCCGCCTCTCTCAACAAACGTTGTGAACTCTCTCTCTGTCTCTCTCTATCATGCATGCCTAGGAGAATAGAATATCGTCTCTGTATTCTTGAGGTCATGAGACGGGGTGGGGGGGAGGAGTGCACAAGCTAGTGGAGGAGGAGGAGGAGGAGGATAAGGGATTTGGAGATTGGGGGCAGTGCATGGGAGTGGTTGCGAGCTCTCAAGGATACAAAACTCATCCTGGATTATGACCCACTTGAAAAAAATTGAGCCATCTCAAATTCATCCTATCCCTTGGTCTTGTTGAAGACTTGCCACCTCAGGTCACGAACACAAAAAGGCAATTCATTCAACTTAAAAAATAGCAACCAATATCCAATGAAGGATCATACACTCTAGAGTGGTCACCCCATAACTTTTGTTATTGTCTTGAGAAATCATAGTGCAAGTCTCATAGACCTTTAAACTCCTACAGATGTTGATAAAAACTTCTTCACGTCCTTCGTTCTTTTTGTGCATGCACAGCACTTTATGCATTGAGCTACCAACTGAGAGATCCTCAACACGTCTTATTGATTCTAAGCGCAGGTATGGGTGGTGGCCTTTGCTTCGACATCAAAGCCCACCACCCATACCCGTGCTTCAGCTCCACACTCCCGAGAAGTTCTCAATAAGTAAGCCCCATCTATATCCTACAAGCCAGACGCCCTCGATCCAAAGCACCACGACTCTCCATCCAAAACAGAGACAGATCCAAGAGATTTTCCACCGATGTGACATGCTCCCATCACAGAGGTCCAACATTCCCTCCACATCATTGGTCCCACCTGAGGCAAGTATCGTCATTAGCTGAACACTGCATATCTCACTCTACACAGGATCATCTGCTGATTACCTTTTCTTTCAGTTTTCCACTGCTCCACTTATCCGTGGTACCATTGTATCACTTTTGGTCTCACGTTAGTAGAATGCTCAAAAGCTCATTATAGGACCCCTGCCCAGGACCTCTCAAAATATGGGCACAATCACACACACAAAGACAAGAATAGACACATAATAGAAGCATCTTACAAAAACTCATTCACAACTTCGTCAGAAATGTGGCATTATACAAATACGAAACTCACCTCATACACACAATCAGGATCTCTGTTGCATGCTAGCTATAACTATGTACAGATCAGACTTCCTTGAGCCAAATTTACAGGCAGCCTCCACGGTAATTGTGTACTCCTGAAGTTTTTGTACAATCAGAATGCATCCATCCAGTTTTAGTAACAATACGATAAGATGAACCCAGACACTAATATTCTGCTTGGCCTAGCCTTTGCTTCGCAATGTCTAACCATGCCAACGTATGGTTTCATATAACACAGCCGAGAACATGGCTGCCATAGCTGCTGCAAAAAGTGTAACAATCCCAGCTGGGCTACCTTCTTTCTTCACCAAACAACGTTCTCCTGAAAAACTCCCAATTTAATAAATAAGCACCCACCATCAAAAAAAAGAATGCACTTCACAAAAAAAACTCTGAAACATCCTTATAAAACACTAATAATTCTGTACAGGCCTGTTAAGGTTCTGTATCACACCATGTGCAAAGCTCATGAAGCAAATGCCTATGAAAATTGTAGAACACTTGTGCCTATGTGCTAGGGTTTGAGAATTGAGACAAAGAAGAGATCAGCGAAATCAAACACACAGCACACACAAGAGTCCTAAAAAATGGATCTGTATTCTGTACAAGAAAGAAGTATTACACTGAATTTCCGGTACAGAAGGTGGCTGAGAATGTAGGTGCCAACTCACAGCCCAACACCCAGCTGAAGACTCCTTGGCCAGCCAGAGAAACGCTATGTAGAGAGACTAGCACTGAGAAATGCAGATGAAAATGGAGATTCTCCAATATGCATATACATAGCACCAGTAGGTGCTCGTCAGCCTGGTTATAAGCTGTCAACCACCATAGATGACTGCCCATGACCTGTATGGCCCTGTCCTCTGGCTGAGGATTGCCACATAGCTTGGCGCCTGTCAAAAATGCAGCCCATAGCCTGCGCATGCTACCTGGCTCTTGCTACCTGATATCTGGCCGCTCCAAGCTCGGGAGAAGTGCCCTTCATACTCATAGGTATGTCACATTTTCCCCCACTTGCATTGCAATTGTCCTCAGTTCCTGATAAGCTCTTAACAGTGTCCTCAATTGCATGGTCTCATAATAAGCTCTCAACCCAGGGCAAGACTCATCTGTGAACTCATCCTCATCAAACTGGACTGCTTGTTGGATCGGATAGCCCTTTGAACTTGAGGAGATACTGCAGTTGCTTCCGACAAGAACCACGGTTGTATTGGTGCAAAAACAGACTGCTCCAGTACCAAGACCTCCTATAATCCTCCATCATCCACCGACTCAGGTGCATCCTCATCTGCTGGAGCACTCAACTCTGGCTCATGATACTCCACAAGGTTGCAAGCAAAGATAGAATGGTTATGGAAAGCATGGGGACAACTCAAAGATTTTTCCATACTTCCATCTCCTCTAAAATGGTTGCCGCCTTGGGGATTGAAGTGGGAGACATGGGACTTGAAATACATGCATGTTCTGCATTTGCTATGTGAATTTGCTCAAAAGGATGTGAAGATCACTCCTCTCATTGGAAAGAAGCTTTTATGTATAAAACTCGAGAGTGCCTTATAGATGCAAGCATTGCGGGAGAGACCATCCCCATTGTATCTCACGTACAAATCAATAATGCAATGAAAAAGAGTCTTTCTTTGTATTTGGTTTTTGTACGTGATGTTGTGAAACATAGCAATGTTCATGTGAATTCTCTTATTCATGATAGTGTCACATGCGGAAGCTTTGATAGTCTTCTTTCCACCCTAAGCACTGCATAGGAACTCTTGATGCAAGAACAATCAACATAGATAGAGAGAGGAGAGAGAGAGAGAGAGAGAGAGGGCTGTATATTCAGTATATTCATACCTAGGACCTATCTCCACATGGGAGAGAGATGAAGAAACACGAACAATGCTATGTCTTTTTATAAGCTTTTGGAGTACGAAATCAAATGGCCCACTTGTTGTCGGCTAGTTCCATGGACAGCAATAAATATATATGCGTCATCTGCAAGCTCAAATCCACATGGCCGACTGCCGTCCTCATCAAGTCAGGCTTCTTCTGCAAATATCTAAGCCTGACTAGTGTCCTAATCTATTGTTTATCTGCTAGGCATGTCCATGTGCATGCACATGACATCCCCTCCTACTAAACTTGATGACGGGATTCCAACCTCCACAATTTTGTCATCATCCTATGTCTCCACATTATGGTCTCCCATACTTGTCATCCTTCCTTTCTTGGCAACCTTTTCACTAAAAACCTTGCCATGTCTCTAGTTCCACTGCAAATCTAGTGTAGAGATCTGTCCATCTCTTCCACCTTGTCCCTGAACACAAACATGAATCATCCTTCTTGAAACTAATCCTGGCACCCTTGGCTCCACCACTTGGATGACCATCATCCCTTGGAGTTTCTCCATAAAAACCTTCCTTGGTAGCCCCATCTTGCTACCGACTCTCATGATATTCTCCCCTTGGGTTTGCCTAACACCAACCAGCTTTTGGGGTCTTGACACATGTTGAGTTACTCTCCTTGGACCTTTGCACTTCTTCTAGGACGCCAACAGTACTTAGCATAGCTCTGCCTAATGCTCTGATACCAAAGTCACATGCGGAAGCTTTGATAGACTTCTTTCAGCCCTAGCGCTGCATAAGAACTCTTGATGCAAGAACAATCAACATAGACAAAGAGCGAGAGCCAGAGAGAGAGAGAGAGAGAGAGAGAGAGAGAGAGAGAGAGAGAGAGAGAGATGGCTGTATATTCAGTATATTCATACGATACAAAAAGGTGTATATGTCTGTACAAATTCCATGGCCTTTGGCTTGCCCAAAAGGGGTAAGCATGTAATTGCAAGCTACCCCCCCCCCCCCTCCCTCCCCTTTTTCGAGATATACCAACACAAGATCTAAGGAGCCCTAAAGATAGCGGAAGATCCGCTTCACTGCTTGCCAATGCTTGTACTTGGGCTGCGCATAAATTTGCTACACTGGGAAACCCCAAAGTGAATATCTAGGCGTGTGTTGCATAAGTAAATGAAACAGCCCACTCCTTGGCTGTAAACACTCATATCAAAAGGCTCTCCAACATCATACATGCTCAATTTCAACCCTGGCTCCATCGGAGTAGAGATGGGCTTACAATCTTGAAACCCAAATTTGTGCAACAGCTTTTGAATGTACTTTGATTAGTGTACATAAATCCCAACATCTGTCTACACAAATTGTATGCCCAAATAATAATGCAACAATCCCAAATCTATCATCTCAAATGACGTTTGCAATTCAGCTTTGAATGCTGAAATTTTATCCAGATCATTCCCAGTTAGCAACATGTCATCCACATAAAGAATGAGCATAATCAAAGTGTCATGATCCTCTTTCACATAGAGGGTGCTCTCTGTTGGACTATTGCGAAATCCCTGTGTGGTCCGAGGTTGCATAAACACGACGTACCTAATTATAAGGTATGTTTTAGTGTACAGTACGGTACTATACCGTACTGTATGGATTTGTACGTGGCAAGTCTCCCCCCCCCTCCCCTCTCTGACCTTTGGCCCAAGATCCTCCCATAGTTATCCATTTTTCACCGCCCCTAAGCACCCGCCTATAGCCGCTTATTTATCCACCTATAGGCGATGCGGCCGAGGAAGCACCAAGGGGGGTTTTGAATCCAAGACCTCTTGGTCCTAGGCAAACACCTTCACCGCTTGAGCTATCACCTCATTGGGAAGTACGTGGCAGTTTTTAAAAACATTTTGGGCCAAAAAAAACCCTAGGCCGGCCACTGTTGCCGATTTTAGTCGACTTATGCAAAGTGCGAACATAGCCATTCCTCTCATTGCAGCGAGAGATGATGATGATGCGGTGCCAGCCGCTGCAATCATCGCCATTGCTGCAGAGCCAAAGATGTATGATAGCAAAGGAAACATGTTAACAGATGGAGCTCTCATTTTAGTAATTGTGTTGTTAAATATTCAGAAATGAATTGTTTTTTCATTCATTTTTCTGTATATATATGTACACTATATAGTATATTTTTTATGTTTTTACAGACCTTACGTATTTAGCGTACCTCAAAATCTTAACCCGTACCTGAATGTGTACCTTACCATACCTTATTGTACTTTTTCACCTTAGGGTGGTCAAATAAGTATGTATTTTCTCATACCAAGCTCGGGGAGCTTATTTGAGACCATAAAGTACTTTTCAAAGCTTGCATACATTGTTTTCATGACCATGCATCACAAAACCAATGGGATATACACTTCTTCTTGCAAATCCCCATTGAGAAAATCTGATTTTATGTCCAATTGATGCACTTTCCATCCATGATGGGCAGCCAATGCAACAACACATCTAATTGTGGCCATACAAGAAGTAGATGCGAAAGTCTCATCATAATCAATGCCCTTTTTTTAGGCATAACCTTTGGCCACTAGCCTGGCCTTGTATCTATCAATGGTACCATCAGACTTTCTTTTTAACTTGTAAACCCACTTTGTGCCAATGGGCTTCTTGTCAGCACGCAAGTCTACCAAATCCTATGTGCTGTTTTTATGGATAGAATCCACCTCATTTTGCATGTTGCATCCAATGCTCATCCTCATGAGCCTCTTCAAATGAATTTGGCTCCTTTGCATCACAAAGTGTACTCATGCAAGCAACATCAACGTGTTCTCTTGCATTACGTGAACTAGCCCAAGTCTTGCTCTACCAAGTGGAGCTGAAAGTTTGCTCTCCTGTAAAGTGCGGAGCAGCCAACGAGGCACAACTCTAGCCTCTTCTGTTGCTGTCCACTCTTGCGCCACTGCTTTATTTTGAGGTGTAATGGCTGATTTTGAGTACCCAAATGCTGTCCATTAGGCAAAGTTGATGGCTAATCTGTTAAGCCATCAATTCCCAATGGGAGAAGTCCTTCAAACATGTTAAGTGGGCCCGAAGGTGGCTACCCAAAAAATTCAGCCAATGGTTGGTCTGAATTTTCAGCAAATACAACATCTCTGCTGTCCAAAATCTTTTGTGTGGAAGGATTAAAGAGATGATAGCCTTTACTACCACTGCTATAACTCACAAATATGCCCTTAGCTGCTTTGTCATCAAGCTCACCTCTCAATTGCTAAGGTACATGTGCATAAGCTATACATCCAGAAACTCTAAAAGTGATCAACTTTAGGTTTCCTTTCATGCCAGGCCTCATATGGCATTATGGTTTTCAATGCTTTGGTAGGGCATCTATTCAACACATGTAGCACACATTATTACCTCCATCCAGAATTTGTGAGGGAAGACTTTGTCTTTAACCATGCATCTAGCCATTTCCATCAAATTGTTCTTTCTCTCAACAACACCATTTTGCTGAGGAGAATATAACGTCGTGCATTGATGCTCTATGCCTTTTTCTCCAATAAAAGCTTTAAAAGTAATGGACGTGTATACCCCCCCTTGATTTTCAGCTTGTGCCACAAAATGCTAAAAACATGCAAATACATCAGATTTTGCCTTCAAGGGATACACCCAAGCAAATCTAGAGTCATCATCAATAAAGGTTACAAAGTATAGATGCTTTCCAAAAGATGGTGTCCGCATAGGACTACACACATCACTGTGCACAAGCTGTAATTTCCGAACAGCCCTTGTTGATCCATCTCTTGAGAATGCATTTCTACGCATCTTACCCAATATGCACCCTTCACATACATGTTTTGGTGGCAGTTCTACATGAGGCATATCCTGTATCATGTTATGCCTTTGCAATAGCATCAAACTACCATAATTCACATGCCCAAACCTAGCATGCCACAATTCTACCTCGTACATGGCACGTGTAAGAGTGGTAACCACATGAGCATCATGCTCTCTCCTGTCAAACCTGTCAACCTGATATAACGCATGGTACAATGTGCCGGAAGTGACCAATGCATAGCCACCTTCACGGTCTTTCACTATGCATCTATCGTCCTCAAAGTTCACTGCATATCCTCATTTAGCAAAAGAGGAGACGGACAGAAAGTTCTTCTTAATCCCTGACACATACAATACATTTGGAAGACATAAGTCTACACCATCTGTTGTTGTGAGGATCACCTCACTAATACCCTGAACTAGATAAGAAGAATTGTTTGCACATGTTACCTGCTTGTCTTCAGGGGCAGCCATAAGCTTCTTAAACAAATCCCTCCGTGAGGTAATGTGTTTAAAAGTACCACTGTCAAAGTACCATGTGTCGTGTCTTTCATTGACACTGAGATACATATGCTCCAATGATGCATCATAACTGCAAGTAAGGAAAGTCCACTCATCCTGCACAAGATTTACTGATGCATCATCTTTAACTGCAAGTGATAAAGAAGAATCTACAATCATACCGCTTTCTTTTTTCTTCTACTTTCCAAGCCTTTTTCTGCACTCATTCAAGTAATGACCTGGCTTCTTGCAGTAGTGACATTTGCCCTTTTTCTTGGGCTTGCCTACATCATTTTAGCATTTTGTGAAGGATGTCCCGAATCAACCTTTGGCAATTGTGCTTGGCTTTTCCCTTGCCTTGTCTTGGGCAACAAAAGCCCCATCATTGCCACGCATGCTAGAAGATTTGGTCTTCCGATTCTGCTCCTCTTGTAGTAACAAACCAATCAACTCTTCAAATAAGATTGGTTCCCGGTTTACCCGCATAGATAGAGTGAGCGATGTGTGGAAGTTCAAGTAGGCTTCTGGTTGGCAAAGATGATAGTGTCCTGGAAACCAACTCCTTTTCAGAAATGACCTCATCAATATTGAGCAACTGCTCCCGAAGATCCTGGATCTTCGTAAAATGATCAGCCATACTATCACCTTCATTTATGTCCAAGTTCTCAAGCTCTTTCCTGAGAAATGCAACCCTGGCCTCATTCTTTGCCGGATACATGGTTTCAAGTACATCCCAAGCTTGTTGTGAGGTCCTACAAGACCGAATATGCGGTATGATTAATCGCTTTACTAACAAAGCAATCAAAGCCATCGCTTGGACATCACGAGTATCCCATCTCTTCTGCTCCTATGATGGTGGAGTGGATACTGCAGCTTGTTGAGCACCACGGCCAGGCGTGTCAGGTGCTATGTCAACATGGCATACATCTTCACCCGACACATAACCCCATAAGCCTTTGGCCACAAGAATATTTCGGACCATGAGACTCTAGAGGGATAATTACTGCCATCCAATTTGTCCTCTTGGGACAAAACCCTGAATATATCGATCGTATTTCAAGTCATGTGTTGAAATCTCTTGCAAGAGAGATGCAAACATGTGCAACCAAAAATGCTATAAAAAGCACCGACAGGCAAAATCCCAAACGCACCGGATTGCAATGCCAAGCAACCACAAAGTCCTGTGCAAATGTTTTGCTCTGAATACAAGGCTACAGATAAGCAATGCTGAAAATCCCCAAATTTTTGAGCACCAATGGACTGATTTATGTGTCAATTGCACATAATTCACAAAAGCCCCAAAAATCTATGTACCAATGAGCTTTAATTGTGCAATTAAGCATGGATTTTAAGAAAACCCCAAATTCTCTGTCCTATAATTGCAATTCTGCAAATTCTAAAAAATCCCCAAATTCTGAAAAAATCTCCAAATTTTCTTCCTACACCGAGATGTTGCCCTGCATTGTTGCTTGCACACTTGATTTTTGCAATGAAGCATAAAATTCACAAAAGCCCCTTGAAGTGAACCAAAAAATCAGTTACCTAAATGGTTGGAATGCTGATTTTGCAGAGAGGCAGGTGTTGCTATACAAGCTAGCTTGCTTGCTGCAGGCAGTGAACTAAAGATGTGGAGGCGGTGGACTGAAGATGGGCAAGGCGTGCAGGGGTTAGCGGAGGCAGGAACTGCTCACGTGGGTCCCCAACTGCAACAACGGATGGCGGGACTCTCCAGGCGGAACTGGCGGGAGCTATAGTCGATGACAATGAAGATGCAGACGGCGGGCAGCACAATAGATGTGCTGCTGTTGGTTGGAAGGCGTCTGTTGAAGTGTTGTTGCTGGTCGGAAGACACAAGCAGACCGTTGATGTTGGACGGAAGCCGCCGGTGGCCGGCAACGAGCTACAGCAGACGTGGCGGCCACGGCGCGAAACCGAACCAGCAACAAGAGAATGTCGAACAGAACTAGGACGACGACGGAACAAAGGCCCAAAAAAACTCACAAATCCATCAAATTCCACATCAGCCACAAGTGTGGCTGAGCTACGCCAAGCGCTGCCTCTTGTGGTGTGAGCGCCGCCGAGGGGTTGAGCCCTCGGCACTAGTGCCGCCCAGATTGGAGGCCGAAACCAGCTAAGGAGCGGCACATGGGCGGCGCAGAGATGGTTGAAGGGGGCAACGGAGCAACAGCACCAGGGACGGAAATCCAGAGGTGACGGAATAGTAGAGTCGTGGCTGGACGAAAGCGCGCAGAACACCATGAGTCGGAAACTCCAGGAACTCACGTGCAAAAGGCTGCAACCCAGCTCAGATACCACTGTTAGGGTTAGGGTTGCACACAAACACGAACACAGAGAATGAACAGCAGCAAGCACTCTCAAGAGAGATGCTCACACAAAGAAGATGACATACCATGTGTGGAGCTTGGGAGTTGACTCCACAATATCAAAATACAATAAATAAGTGGTGTCCTTTCACACCTAATATCCAAGGGGAAAAACCCAAAGGGACAAAAGTGCCCTTGGTTAGCCCATGTTCACATGTGGCACTACTCATAGCATATGTGCCAATACAAACTGCCGATCTAGTATGACTTCATCAATGTTCAAGAGTTGTTCCATCAAATCCTTGACCTTGGTGAGATGCTCTGTCATTCAATCTCCCTCATGCATCTCAAGAATATCAAGTTGCTTCTTGAGATATGCAGCCTATGCTTCATTCCTCGTTTGATACATGTTATCCAAAGTGTCCCACGCTTGTTTGGCAAATCTACAAGACCATATGTGTGGTATGATAGATCTCTTGATTGATAAGGCAAACAAAGACATAGCCTGTGCATCATGAGAATCCCACCTCCTTTGTTCTTACGTAGGAGGAGGATCTGCAACCTGTACATCTGCAACCCTTTGTGCAGCTGTCCTCTGAGCTGTAGATGGCTGGAGTGTTGGTGGGCGTGGCTACCAACACATTCCAAATCATAAAACTCCATAGGGAGTAGTTGGTTCCATCCAACTTATCCTCCTGGTTCAATACCTTGTGCATGTGCCATCACTACTCAAAAATGCAAAAAATCCCACTGCTATACTGCAAATTCAAGTGCTAGGGAAAAAATCCCAAACACAGACCTGTATGCCTGCATGTATAATGATCTGCAGGCTGCAGCACAAAACAATGGAATGCAATATACCAAGTAAAAAATATTTGATGGCTTGGCCAAGCACTCTTGTTGATGCACACTTCTCCACTCGTACACTTCTTCACACTTCCCCATGCATTGTATGACCTATTACTCTTCTGCACGTGGACCTCACAAAGAGAGACCTACCTCTGATGCAGAATCACGACAGAGTATGTGTCCGTCTTTCTCTTCTCTACTGAAGGCGGTGTGGCCCTTAGTCCTCAACTTCTTCTGCAAGTCTTCACTACTTCTTCCCCTTCACTTCTGCGGGTCTTCTCTGCTGTTTCTTAGCAACATACACAGTCTTCTGTAAGCGGACTATGTGTGGACAAGGTGAGTCCACGAGACTCGACACACGAGCTGAAGTCGACCAACTTCGTACAAAGTTTGGGCTTGCGTGGTGAAGTCAACCAAGAAGCAAGGCTACAAACGCCAAGAATAAAGGCCACGAAGGAACAACCAAGCTTTGCAAGCGCTTCTTCTATGCATGCCTCTGGTGGTCACGTCACAGCCACACGCTGCCACGTAGTACACGCGCTGCTGGTCTTCAAGTATACACCCCTGCTATGACTACGCTTTTACGGCTGTTGTGGACGTGTCTAGCAAAGACCACCCAAGCACCAACGCTCACTACTCACACACACGACCTTCGACTTGCCACTTCTGCCCGTTATCTCTAAGCCTTGAGAAACAATGGAAAGCTTGACTTAGTACAAAAAGTGTACACAGAAAAAAATGACTACACAGAGTTGGTAGTGGAAATTACTTACGTAGAGGTCATGAGAAATTCCTTGGCAAAAGTAAAGAACTTACTCCCAAATGGGATCAAATCATAAAGTGCCAAGTATCTTTATAAATGTGTAAGTGAGTCTAAGGTTATAAACCAACTATAAGTGCATCAAAAACTATAGTGTGCCTAGCACTTATTAATCCCTAATACCTAAATATTTTCCACTACTAATGTGCATACTAATGTGCATACCTCCTACACTAAAGAGGTTTGTCAATTAGAAATCATGAATGGTCCTTATAAAGAGAAAAGAAATTTCTTAATTGCACCTTTGCACACTAGTGATATCATCTTAGGCATGTCTTTCCGTCATCAGTATAGTCCAAAAATCGATTACAACACTCACACTGTGGATTACACATAATGATAAAAATTTAATACTCAAAAGTGATCTTATACATAAATTGCATCCATTATTATCGCACACACAAGCAAAACGAGCAGCAAGAAAACGTGAAAAAGCTTACTTGATTTATGTGAATAAAATTGAAGCAATTGAGCACAAATTGTCATCTGGTCAACAAGCTTTTCTTGATCATATTAAGATTCTGTTACTGATGATTTACCACCATGCCTGAAGGAGATAGCACAAGCGGAAGCATAAACAGTAACCATATGAGAGAGTGCAAAGGAGATAGAGAGAGTTGGACAAGATCACCTTTTATATCAGCAGTAAAGCTTTGCAATGGCAATGGCGAGCAACTGGATGTTGAACTATGTGCAAGGGAAGTGGTTGAATGAGTGAATAATGGGGAACTCCTTATATAGTGCGTGAGTGAGCTGGCCGACTGTCTCTAGGGCTGGCCAACTACTCACAGGACAAATAAATAGGAGAAATACAATAAAATGCCCAGATAAATGGTAAAGCCCCAAAACACCGAGATGCACAATTCTAACACCCCCTCTGCAGCTCATAGTGTGCAAGAGTAAGAATGTAATATGCAGCGGAAGTCTTTGTTTTGGAAGATCCTGTCATAAATACCATAAATGTAGTGCTAACAGCCCCGACTTGATGCAAATAAATGCCCTACATGCTAATGAAGACTAAGGTACTGATGTTGGTACTGAAAACAGCCCCAAACATATGTTTGCATATGCTGAAAATGCCTGAATAATGTTTAAATGCCCTAATTAATGCTTGATGATGCTATGCGACTTGTACACCTGATGGGTGTGCACGTGACATTCCCCTCTGCTAGACTGTTGCTAGGTGGTATACCTGGGAACCTTTCGACTCCTTTGATGATCCTTCTCCATTGAAACCACTGCCCCCTTCTGACTTCTTCTGTCGGGATTGAGGTCAGCTGTAGGAGTTGAATCCTTTGAGCCATAGACTTGTCTATTGTGGGAACTGAATGGCAAATGCTGCTAAAACTGCTTGGAAATACCTGAGTCACCCCTGACCTGTCTGTCCTTTCACCCACCATCTCCGTCGTTCCTGAACCTCTGAACCTCCTGAGGCGATGTTGGAGCAAACTTCCGTCTTCTTATGTGGAAGAGAATCCCCTATTGCTGCCAGTCGAAGCCCAAAACTTTATGTACTCCTTTGATGATGGATGTCATTCTTCCCCAGAGAATTCATGGGCAAACATGTATGCCTTGTAGATGCAAGACTGACTGCTAGGATGTCTGCTATGCAAGCCATGTGCAACCCTAATATTTTTATGCTATGCAAGAATGCAGATGGATGGGTTACTAATGCATGCCTAAGGGAAAATCCCTAAGGATGGCCTGCAAGATTTTGAGAACTAGGTTTAACTGTGCGGAAGCGATTAACATGATGATTGACTGAATGAATGATGGAATGAAAATGATCTAAAGCTGGTTACCCTGTAACGCTCTGATACCAATGTGACATGTGAGGGATTGATCGTAGTAATCTCAACCTCAGGCTAACTAAACTTCACTTAATGATGCTTAAGAGATAGACAAATAGTGTCAATGCAATGCAATGCAGCTATATTAGATGAATGGGTTACAATGAGATCTAAATAGATCTATGATGATGTCCTAGATGAAGATCCTTCTCAGGATGAGAGGGATATGGTGAATGCTGATGCTAAGGACTATTCCCTCCTCCAATGCTGAGGTCCACCCTTTGATGCCGGCTTCCCTCTATGTAGGAGGCTGCAGGCGGGGATGCTCCTGGGACTGAGGATACGAGGCGCTTGGATTCTGAGGACTGAATGCTCTTCTAAGCATTGAGCAAGCCTATTTATACTAGTTAGGGGTTGGTTAAGTTGGCTGGTCATAACTTTAATAAACTTTATGTTTATAAATGACATTAAATGCTAAATAAATACCATAAAATATGGAAAAAATACTAGATAAATCCTAGTAAATTCCCTAAGGCTTCTGGGATGTTCTAAATGATGCACAGGCATATGAATGCATATTATGCAAGATGCAGAGTGCTTTCTGATGCAAACCCTAAGGCTTCTACTGACTCTATATGCATGAATGATTCTCTCCAAGTGGGTTAAGGGACTTGATTGACTGACTGACCCACTAAGGCTGAGGAATGACCTACGTAGCTTGTGCCTGACTTACCCTAGACTGAGGATGTACAATAGGGTCACGACGTACGACAAATATCATCCTACTGGGTTCTAATAATGTACAAGTGTTGCACTGCTTATGATGAGCCACTTTGTCACCATGCACTGAGTGCAGAGTGCATGTAACACGGAAGAAGATAAGTCAATGAAGATGCAACCATGGACCATCCAGCATCACGAATACTGGAATCACCTCTGTCATGTGCATAAAATGACATGGACATTCTCAGATGCTGGTCCAAAAGAGGTAGCCACAAAAAGAGTAAGAACTAGAACTTGGAGCACAGAGTGCTATTGGCAATGTGGACTTGGAAGAGATGGAAGGCTTGGAGAAGATGGTGTTGTCGGCTGCTTACAGAAGTGGGCGGCTCGACAAAACAGAGGCGGCTGGACTAGTTCAAGGGGCACTCCGTTTTATTGACTAAAAGCCAAGACTGCTCGTCGGGCAGTTCTTCAAGGAGTCCAAAGGCCTATATAAAGCGTAAGATGCTCATTGTTGTATTCATTCAACTCTTTATGAGTTGGGTCCTTAGGGTCCTTAGAGTAGGGCAGATTTTGGTGATATTCACCCTTTTTACAAGGCAGCCTAGGGCTGTGCACTGAGTACCTTTTTGTACCATATGAATATACTGAATTTCCAGCATCTCTCTCTCTCTAGCCCGCAGGAGACAAAGGACACCTGGCTTTCGGACACCACGCCTATACCAGAGAGAGATGACAGAATCAGAGCTCAGTTTCACAGAGAGGGTGCGAAGCGACTGGCTCGCTTAAGAGCACACCCAGGCATGTTCTTCAAGGAGCTGTGGACACCCCTGTTGGGTTTTATGCTGTGTATGCACCCAGAGGAGTGCTAGTGATCATCAGTAGGTTACTGGGGCACTTTTTACTTCAGTTAGTGGAGGTTTTTTCCCCCAGTTTAGTTCAGTTTCACTTATATGCAGTTTATAAGTGTTTTGGTCCACCCGGCACATTTATGGCCGGACATGTGAACACTTATCCTTTAGGGGTCACTATCATGTGGCTTGTACTTGATTTTTCTATCATTGAGATATACAGCAGTCGTGTTCACTCCCTCTCCTTGGTTTCCACGCCTGATTGCTTTCTGTAAACCCTAACCCTAACCCTGTTTGTCTTCAATTGGTATCAGAGCCGTTGTAGCTCTGCTCAGCACTACCCGTACACTTGCTGCATCTGCCCGTACAGAAAACGTACATTCAGTCTTCAATGCCTGCATCGCCTTCAGAAGCTGTACCAGCCCTTACAGTCAAGCGAAGCCACCACCTGTGCGCCGTCAGATAATCTCTACGCCTGCTGCCCGTAATCAGTCGCCTTCAGTCGGGTACTATAGTACGCCGCCTACAGTTACTACACGTAGCCTTCACGTCGCCTTCAGCCCGAGTACCTGTGCGCCACCTGTAAGACGCTGCCTACGACTTCAGCGCACGTGTACCAGCCACCGTACAGTCAAGCGCAGCCATACGCCTTCAGCGCCAACAGTACCTGTCACCTGCGCAGTCATACGCCTTCAGCGCCGACTGTACTCTGGTCAACTTTGTCAGTACGGTACTGTGGTCGCCTCAGTATCCGTACTGTACCTGCTTGCTTACAGAGGACTGCTTTCGTACAGTACCTGCACAGTACAACAGTCTACGAGTACAACAATCAACTCATACGTATTGCAATCTGAGCTGGTAAGCATTACAGGTTTTGAGTTTTGGGCATTCTTATTTTTCTCTGTGAAAAATATACAGGCACAACAGGCAGTTTTTCTAGCAAGAAAATATACAGGTTTTTTGCACAGTTTGGGTGCAGCAAATTTGGGCATTTTTGGGGCGCATTGTGTACGCCATTTGCTGCTCTACTCAGTCATTGGTGCATTGAGCTGCATATTCAGAGGATTGAGAGTGCAGGCAGATTTGGGTGGACTGTATTCAGTGGAGTACAGTTGTTATCAGGGTTTTTGCTATTGGGTTTTTTGGTAAACAGGTACAACATTGTGCGTAAAGCATAATGGCAAATCAACAGCAAAGTGATGTATTCACATATTTGTCTAAGGAAGACAAATTGGATGGCACGAACTACTCCTTGTGGAGTTTTATGCTGAAAAATGTGCTTGTGGCAAAAGGTCTTTGGGATTTTGTTAGTGGTGATGAACCACGTCCAGGTCCATTGGCTCCAGAAACTCCTCCCCAAGGGGGTGCTCGTGGACGAGGACAACAGGTACAGGCTCCAGGACAGCCATTGCCTGTTCAGAGAACAAATGCACAAAAGACATGGGATGCCAGGGATGCACAAGCTTTGTCACTCATTGCATTGTCAGTTCAGAGGTCCATTATACCTCATATTCGTTCAGCTGGCTCTTCACAGAATGCATGGGTGACTTTGGAGCAGATGTATGCTGCTCGTAATGAGGCTAGGATCTCATTTTTGAAAAGAGAGCTGGAAAATCAGAAAATGAATGAAGGAGATGATATGTCTAGCCACTTAAACAAGCTGCAGGATTTGAGAGAGCAACTCATCAATGTGGATGAGATTATTCCTGAGACACAGCTTGTGTCCACCATCTTGCACTCTTTGCCAAGATCTTACTTGGCCTTCCATACCTCTTTAAACCTCAGCATGAGGAATGCTGTTGAACCCCTCAAGTATCAGGAACTTGTTGCTCTCTTACTACAAGAGGAGCAAATGAGGAAGAATATGAATATGAACACAAATGCTGAACAAGCATTTACTACAGGTCAAAAGGGGAAAGGGAAATCTCAGCCAAAGAGTGCAAATCAAAATTCAGGTGATGGTGGTTCTTCACAGGATGCCAAGAAAGGTGATGGACAGCCCAAGAAGAAGGGCAAATGTCATTACTATAAGAAGCCAGGTCACTACATCACGGAATGTAGGAAGAGGATTGCCAAAGAGAAGGCAAAGGAAGCTGGGATGTCTGTTAATGATGCTCCTAAAGCTCCTCCAGAGACTGCTTCTTTTGTTGAGGACACGGATTACTGTTTTTTTACATGCAGCTATGATGCCTCTTGGTCTTCACAGGCACTCAGTTTGACAGAGCATGCATGTACTTGGTATTTTGATAGTGGTGCCTCAAAGCATATCACATCTCGCAGGGATTTGTTTAGTCATGTTAGCCCTGCCCCTGTTGGCAAAACTGTTCAGTGTGCCAACAATGCTTCATATCCAGTGTGTGGCATTGGGGAGATTCAGCTTACAGCCATTGATGGCTCCATTCTCCGCCTTACAGATGCCTTATATGTACCAGGGATAAAGAAGAATTTGTTGTCCATTTCTTCTTTAGCACATTTGATGGGAGAGAATTAGGGTTAAGAGTTATGTGGGAGACATACACAGAGAAGCAAGGGAGAGAAAGAGAGAGAGAGTTGTGGGGATAAGTCAACTCACCAAGTGAGTGTGTGACTCCCCTATCACACATGTATATTGCACTAGTACACATAGTGCACTTAGTACATTAAAAGTACTAAGTGTACTATGTACTATAACTTATGGGCTTGTACACACTATAAGGGTGGGCATAACGCCTTTACCCCAACAACCTCCCACTTAAAGGCAAAGTGCCCTTAAGTAAAGGAAAAGAAAAAATCAGCATGTACATGATAATATACAAGGCCATATCAAGGCTGAAACTGGCCTCATCCAATGCCCATCAAGTGTCTGCAATGAGCAAACCGCTCCGGAGGCAAACTCTTCGTCAACAGATCAGCCGGGTTGTCATCCGTATGAATCTTAACAAGCTGAATTTGCTTGTTCTCTATCACCTCTCTGATGAAGTGATACTTCACATCCACATGCTTCGTCTTTGCATGAAAGACAGGGTTCTTTGCCAACTGGATGGCACTCTGACTATCACAATGCAACAATGGAATATCCCCTGTATAACCCAAATCAACCACTAACCGAGATAGCCATAATGCCTCCTTGCAAGCCTCTGTGGCTGCAATATACTCGGCCTCTGTAGTAGATAAGGCTGTGCACTTTTGCATCCTGGATATCCATGACACAGCACCTCCTGTGAATGTAAATACATAACCGGTAGTAGACTTCCGGTTATCCGGATGACCGGCATAATCCGAATCCGTGTAACCATGCACTAATGCATCCTGTTTGCCAAAGCAAATGCACAAATCCTGTGTGCCCTTCAGGTATCTCATGACACCTTTCACTGCTTCCCAATGCTTCTTGCCAGGGTTGGCCATGTATCTAGAAACCACTCCCACTGCAAATGCAATGTCCGGCCTAGTAGCAACCATAGCATACATGAGACTGCCACAAGCTGAAGCATACGGAATCTTGGCCATATCAGCCCTATCTCTATCTGACTGTGGGCTGTCCATAGCACTGAGTTTCACATATGGAGGCAAAGGAGTACTAGTCTTCTTCCCCCCGTCCATATTGAACCTCTGCAAAACTTTGCCAATATATTCCTTCTGAGACAAATACAACACATGCTGATTTCTGTCCCGAAGTATCCGCATACCCAAGATGTGATTTGCGTCACCCAGATCCTTCATATCAAAGGTCTGATGCAGCCTCTGCTTCAAGGTATCCATCTCCTTACGAGATTTCCCGGCAATCAACATATCATCAACATACAAGATGAGAATCAATAGACTGCCATCCAAAGCTTTTTTGGTGTACAAGCAGTGATCTATGTCACTTCTCCTGAATTTCTGAGATTTCATGAATGTATCAAATTTATGATACCATTCTCTTGGTGCCTGTTTGAGCCCATAAAGACTCTTTTTCAGCTTGCATACAAGCTTCTCCTTTCCACTCACTGCATAACCCTCTGGCTGCTGCATATATATCTCCTCATGGAGATCACCGTGAAGAAAAGCAGTCTTCACATCCATCTGAATCAAGTCCAGATCATCATGCGCAACCAAAGCCAACACAGCTCTAAGTGTGGTCATTTTGACCACTGGAGAGAAGATCTCATCAAAGTCCACACCATATTCCTGCTTAAAGCCCTTAGCCACTAACCTGGCTTTGTATCTTGGCTTTGCATCTGATGCAACTTTGAGCCTGTATACCCACTTGCATGGCAAAACCTTCTTGCCTGCAGGCAAATGCACCAACTTCCATGTTCCATTTTTGTGCAGAGAATCCATCTCTGACTTCATGGCACGCTCCCATAGAGCTTTGTCTGCCCTCTGTAAAGCCTCTTTATAACATGAAGGCTCCCCACAGTCAGTGAGCATCAAGTAGTCAACCCCTGGAACAAACCTGTCAGGGGCTCTGGAGGGTCTAGTGGACCTCCGTACCCAATGACCATCATTTGCAGGTTGCTGTCCAGCCTGCATATCACCCATTGGTGGCTCCTGTTCCATGCCATAAGGCTGAAATATCATGCCCGGTATCTCCTCCAACTGTGGTATATCCATAGGGATATCTTCTGCCATATCTGGCTGTCCATTTGGACCATTTTCAGCACCATTTAAGGGCTGGTTTTCCTGCTGTAATGGCTGATTTACAGCCCTTTGTTGTTGTCCATGATGTCCATCATCATCAAAGATGACTCTGCCAGGCTCCTGTTGCCTTGCAGGCTCCTTATACATGCATGTTTCATCAAAAATGACATCATTGCTGCGTATGATCTTTCTATTCATGGGATCCCAAAGTCTATACCCCATTTCACCTCTGTCACCATATCCTAGGAATATGCATTTGTGAGACTTAGGATCAAGTTTGGTGCGCATTTCCCTGCGTATGTGCACGTACGCAACGCAACCAAACACTCTCAAGTGCTTGTATGACGGAGGCTTCCCTGTCCATACTTCTTCTGGCACTTTCCCACCAAGCCTCATGTTAGGTGACCTGTTTATAAGATGAACGGCTGTCATAACAGCTTCAGCCCAAAAACCATGAGGTACTGCAGCATGTGACAACATAGAACGGACCTTCTCCTGTATGGTCCTGTTCATCCTCTCTGCTGTCCCGTTTTGTGGAGGATCATAAGGAGTAGAGAGCTCCCTCTTGATGCCTTTAGCATCACAAAAGTCCTGAAACTGTTTGGACATATACTCTCCACCATTGTCGGAACGCAAAGCCTTCAGTGTTTTGCCAGTTTGATTCTCAACAAGAGCAACAAACTTCTGAAACACTGAGAATGTATCACTCTTCAAGCGAAGAGGATAAACCCACACCTTGCGTGTGGCATCATCTATAAAAGAGACAAAATATTTTGCCCCTCCCAAAGAAAGCTGAGGCATCTCACATACATCTGTATGCACAAGCTCTAACTGAGCATCTTTCTGTCCAAGAGCTTTCTTGTGGGGGCACTGTAGTTGCCTACCATATATACAATGCTCACAAAACTGAAAACTTGAAAACTTTAGAGAAGGCAAGTAACCCAAACGAGACAATTGCTCCATTCCCTTGACACTCATGTGTCCCAACCGGCTATGCCACATAGAGATTTCCGGCAGCTCGGTTGCATTTACATTAGCATGGTGACAAACACCTGCATGCATGAAATAAAGAGTGTCCACCTTAGAGCCTCTGGCAACAACCAGTGAGCCCTTACTAATCTTCCACTTTCCACTACCAAATGTGGTAACATAATCAGCATCATCAAGCTGTCCAGTAGAAAGCAGATTCTTCTTGATCTCAGGCACATGCCTGACATCATGGAGCATAAGCTGTGAGCCATCTGAAAACACAAGCCTCACATCACCTCTGCCAAGAATCTTGCATGCATGGTTATCACCCAAATAAACCACTCCTTCATTGCGAGCAGTGTACCTGACAAACAAGTCTCTGCAACCTGTGACATGAAAGGAGGCACCTGAATCAATGATCCATGAGTGCATACCATGACCACCTGTAAGAAGTGAATGGGCATCAAGTGAAGACGTAAAGAGGACCTCATCCTCACTGCCACCTGCATGTGACACATTGATTTCTTCGATCTTGACTCAACTTTTGCCCTTTGGCTTTACATCTTTGGCTTCATCTTTCTCTTTGTCTTTGCCTTTTCCCTTTTCTTTTTGATCATTTTTCCATTTGTAGCATTGCTTTTTAATGTGTCCCTTCTTGCCACAATAATGGCATTCCAAATCCTTTTTGGAGCGAGACTTGCTCCTTCCCCGTTCTTGGCTTTTCCCCCTTTGCTGGGATCTCCCACGTGCATTCATTGCATTGGACTTTCCAACAGAGTTGTTTTTCCTGTTCATCTCTTCTTGAAGAAGAGCACCCTCAACATCTGCATATGACAGCATAGCATTCGAATTGCTAGTGGCTGTCTTGAATGTGTCCCAACTCTCTAGCAAAGTGCATAACAAAAAAGTGGCTTTGAACTCATCGTCCATTGCCAGCTTTTGATTGATAACTTGGCTGACAATACCATTAAACTCATTGAGATGGGCTGTCATAGACGCCCCTTCCTTCATCTGAAGACCTATGAGTTTCTTCAACCAATACACTTTGCTTGAGGCACTTTGTTGGGCATACAAGTCCTGCAATCTCTGCCACATTCCCCAAGCTGTCTTCTCTTCACGAATGCTGAAAAGTAATGAGTCTGACACAGACAACATGATAGTAGATCTTGCCAGCTCATCCATATCTTCCCACTCTTCAGCAGTAAGAGAAGCGGGCATCACACCCCTTTCTTTGATAGGCTTGTGCTGCTTTTTCTGGAGCAACACATTGTAGCACTGGGTTTGCCAAATATCATAATTATGCGAGCCTTCAAGCTTCTTGATGTGAAGCAATGAAGAGCTCTCACCTGTGGTTGCCATAGCAATATGCAACCTGTCAATGCCTGACTCCCTGCAAAATGTGCAATCACTGCACCAAAAGCACACAAAGTGCTCACAGTTATTCTCCCAAGCTTTATCTCCCACTGCGGAAGCAAGAATGCAACTTTTCTCCCACTTTATGTGATGAAAACACCAAAATCTGGTTGCTGCAGATTTTGGACAGCACCTTAAATGTGCTCTTTTGCCCTTCCAAAGTACTGTACAGCAGTACCAAGTGCTCACCAATGATGTACCAAACCTGTCCCGGCAAGTACAGCAGCTGAAATTGAACCTTTTGGTCACTCAAAACAGTGTACAGCCATGCCAAAACATGCACAAAGCTGTGCCAAATCTGTACCAGCAGGTACAGTAGCAATAAATGCTCTCCTGGCTGTCCAAATGAGTGAAAATCAGACTTTTACAGTCCTGTACACTGCATACAACAGTCCCGAACAGAAATTGGGCAAAAGCCCCTTGACTGCAAGCTGATTTCTGAGGATTCAAGGCATAAATGTCTTGCCTGCTGCTTTGCCAAGCTCAACAAGCATACAAACTTGAAAAGCCCCTTGATTTGAGATCAATTTCTGATCATGCATGGTACATTGGCGCACATGAAGGCATCCAGAGTGTTCACGATGCTTCCCCCTGGCCACATATACTTCAAATACATGAAAGCCCCTTGATTTACAGGCACATTGAGTGCTTGTTAGGCATCAGCACATTATCCACAGCATCAAATGCGATTGCCTGCATGCAAATCAACCAAATCGGCACAAAAGCCCCTTGATTTGCACTGCAATTTGCTGCAATTTTGTCCAAATGTGCGATTTTTCACATCATACAGCATGTATGAGTGCTTAATTGCACAATTACATCAAAAGCCCCAAATTTCGACATCCAATTTCCTGCAAATTGATCCTGATTTGACCAATTTCCTGCAAATTTATCCTGATTGTGACCAATGTCACCCAATTTTGCCAATTTTGCTCAAAAATTGAGCAATTGGGCACCTGTACCTGCTCAATTGATTTAATTGATAAGAAATTTGCAAAAATTAAAGGCAAGTACCTATGAAATTCTGAATTTCTCTGATTTGCAGGTTGATTTCTGTTGCAGGAGGGGGGGGGGGGGGGCTTGATGAATATGCTGCTGCTGTATTGATGCAGGCAGGCCAAGGCTTCTCCTAGCTGCTTTGCTAAAGGAGACTAAGATGCAGGCGCATGCGAGGTAGGCGCACGAAAAGTAACTGGCTGAAGAAGCGAGGCAACCAGGACTACCAGGAGTGGAGTCAAAATGATGTGTGGTCGCTTCTTCTCCAGGCGGAATAGGCGGAACCCATCGTGATGCGTGGTCGCTTCTTCTCCACGTTCACCGCACCAGGAGCCTGCTCTCACCAAAGCTGGCGGCTATAGAGGCTGGCTCGTAGGCGTGTTCGCCTGAATATGGACGCCCGCCAATTAAATGCCGCCTCCGCCTAGTGGCCACCGCTACACCCACCGCTACACGCTTCAGTAGTCGGGCTGCACAGATTGTGCAGTGGCCGACGGGACCTCTTCGCTCCGCACTCAGCTTCAGTAGTCGGGCTGCACAGATTGTGCAGTGGCCGACGGGACCTCTTCGCTCCACACTCAGCTTACGGCAGTTGACGCTGCGGCTACTCCTCATGGCTGATGGTCGACGGCAGCGGTTGGCTGCACACTTGCGCTGCCATCACATAGTCGCTGCCCAAATTACATACAGACTGCGCCCAGTACGTTGACTCCTTGCACTTCAAAGACCTGCTGTCTCAACGACCACACACAGTGCTCTTCTACAGTCAATTTCCAGCGTTGCAGTTTTGCCCGTGGCTCTTCCTCTGCTCTGATACCAGTTGATGGGAGAGAATTAGGGTTAAGAGTTATGTGGGAGACATACACAGAGAAGCAAGGGAGAGAGAGAGAGAGAGAGTTGTGGGGATAAGTCAACTCACCAAGTGAGTGTGTGACTCCCCTATCACACATGTATATTGCACTAGTACACATAGTGCACTTAGTACATTAAAAGTACTAAGTGTACTATGTACTATAACTTATGGGCTTGTACACACTATAAGGGTGGGCATAACGCCTTTACCCCAACAACATTGTGGAATGCAAGTCCACTTTGATGATGATAAATGCATGGTCAGAGACAAAGCAAATGCCTTGACCTTGATGCTTACTGGTACATTATGTCATGGACTTTATGAGTTGGATGCATTTCAGCCAGTGGATCAGTCTGCTTATCATGCATTCACTCTTACTCCAGCTATGGTTGATGCGGAGTTATGGCATGCTCGCATGGGGCATGTAAATTTTGGTAGTCTTATGCTTATGCAGCGACATAATATGTTTACAGATCTACCTCTCATGGAGAAGCCTCCAGATCACATTTGTGAAGGATGTATTTTGGGAAAAATGCACAGGTTTTCCTTCCCACGTGATCAGGCTCTAAGAGCAACTGCAAAGTTGCAACTTATACACAGTGATCTTTGTGGTCCCATGCAGACGAAGTCATTAGGTGGTTGCTTTTATTTTGCAACATTTATTGATGACTTCTCTCGTATATGCTTGGTCTATCCTTTGACACAGAAATCACAGGTATATGATGCATTTTTGGCCTTTGTAGCACTTGCTGAGACAGAGTCAGGATGCAAGGTGAAGACTCTCCGTTCTGACCGAGGGGGGGAATATATGTCACATGTGCTGAATTCCTTTCTTGGGAGTAGAGGTATAAAACATCAGTATACTACTCCTTACACTCCACAGCAGAATGGGGTTGCAGAAAGGAAAAATCGGTCACTCATGGAGATGGCCAGATGTATGCTAAAGGCAAAAAGACTACCACATATCTTTTGGGTGGAAGCAGTAATGTGTGCTTGTCATATTTTGAATCGATGTCCCACAAAGACATTGGTTTCTATTACTCCTTTTGAGGCTTGGCATGGCCGCAAGCCTTCTGTATCGCATTTTCGTATCTTTGGGTGCCTTGCATATGCACACATACCCAAAGAGTTGAGGAGGAAGCTTGATGATAAAGCCACAAAATGCATTTTTGTTGGGTATAGCCGTGAGAGCAAGGGCTACAAGTTATATGACCCACTATCCAGGAAGATATTCATCAGTCGGGATGTGATTTTTGATGAAAAATCAGAATTATCCATGGCTGGTTATGAGGCAAATCAGGCTGAAAATGATGTGTTTGAAGGTCTACTACCCATGGAGTTTCATTCCACAGTTGGTGATCCAACTCATGAGGGTACTGGACAGCCAGCAAATGATGTAGGTGGTGCAGAAATTCAGCAGCCAAATGAGCCAGAAGCTGAACCAAATATGGGACAGCAGGCACCACAGGTCAGACATATACCTAGATGGTATTTGAGGACATTACAGGACAGCCATTTAGAGGGTCCTCTTGCTGGTCGTACTCGTAGGGAGACAAGGACCAATGAGCATGCACACATCATGGATTTGAATCTGGTTATGGCAGCCAGTTTACAGGATGATGATGAACTGATTCATTTGTGGATGCACGAGATAATGTGCATTGGAACAAAGCCATGCAGGATGAGATTGATTCTATTAAAAAGAATCAAACATGGGATTTGGTTGATCTGCCCAAAGGCAAGAAAGCCATTGGTACTAAATGGGTCTATAAGTTGAAAAGACATGCAGATGGATCCATTGACAGGTACAAAGCCCGTCTAGTTGCAAAGGGCTATGCACAGAAGAAGGGCATTGATTATGAGGAGACATTTGCTCCTACATCCCGTATGTCGACACTTAGGTGTGTCATTGCATTGGCTGCACATCGTGGTTGGGTTGTTCACCAGTTGGACATAAAGACTGCATTCCTACATGGGGACCTCGAGGAGGAAGTTTATGTATTTCAGCCCATGGGATTTGCAGAACATGGTCATGAGGGAAAAGTATGCAGGCTGAAAAAGGCCTTGTATGGTTTGAAACAAGCTCCACGAGCTTGGTATGCAAAAATAGATGCTTTTCTACTCACTCAGGGATTTGTGAACAGTCCATCAGAGGCCACTTTGTATGTGAAGAAAGAAGAGACAGATCTGCTGGTCATCAGTCTTTATGTGGATGATCTCTTACTCATGGGATCAAATGATGACAAAATTGCAGCTTTTAAGGAGATACTGCAACAGACATTTGACATGTCTGACTTGGGCCTTGTACATTACTATTTGGGCATACAGTTTGTGCAGGATAACAGAGGCATTGGGTTGTTGCAATCACGTTATGTTGCTAAACTTCTGGAGAAGTTTAAATTTCAGGATTGCAAGCCTATCAGTACTCCTATGGAGCCTGGGATGAAACTGTCACTACAAGATGACAGTGTTTCCTTTGATGCCACTACATATGCTCAGGCTGTTGGGTGCCTCATTTACTTGTGTAATACAAGGCCAGATATTCAGTATGCAGTCTCTCAGTTGAGCAGATTCATGCACAACCCACGGTTGTCACATTGGCAAGCTGTGAAGCGTGTATTCCGTTATTTGCAGGGTACCTCGTCTCTTGGTTTGCTTTATCCTGAGGGGGGTGACATGCAGTTACATGCTTACAGTGATTCAGATTGGGCTGGTGATTTTGATACCAGACATTCCACTAGTGGGAATTGTTTCTTCCTTGGCGCTTCATGCATTTCTTGGCTAAGCAAGAAACAGACCACAGTGGCCACTTCGTCTTGTGAGGCAGAGTACAGAGCAGCCTACACTACTACTCTTGAGTGTGTTTGGCTGCGTCGTCTTATGACTGATATGGATATTTCAGTGGAGGAGCCTACACCTATCTATACTGATAGTCAGAGTGCCATTGCTGTGGCCAGGAATCCTGTGTTTCATGCTCGCACGAAACACATTGAGATTCACTATCATTTTGTTCGGGAGAGACTCCAGGCAAGAGATATCAGTCTGATCTACTGTCCTACAGATCAGAATGTGGCAGACATCTTCACCAAGGCATTACCACGTCCGAAATTTGAAGCATTCCGCAATGCTTTGAATTTGTTTCCTTTTGGTGGATGATGTACAGTGATCACATATCACTCCAGGGGGGTTTGTTGGGTTTTATGCTGTGTATGCACCCAGAGGAGTGCTAGTGATCATCAGTAGGTTACTGGGGCACTTTTTACTTCAGTTAGTGGAGGTTTTTTCCCCCAGTTTAGTTCAGTTTCACTTATATGCAGTTTATAAGTGTTTTGGTCCACCCGGCACATTTATGGCCGGACATGTGAACACTTATCCTTTAGGGGTCACTATCATGTGGCTTGTACTTGATTTTTCTATCATTGAGATATACAGCAGTCGTGTTCACTCCCTCTCCTTGGTTTCCACGCCTGATTGCTTTCTGTAAGCCCTAACCCTAACCCTGTTTGTCTTCAACCCCCTTCATTGATGTATACAATTTTATACCCCCAGTATGGTACAGGATGGAGCTAGCTAGGTTGCATATCATGATTGTATACTCCATGCATATAGCTTTGCATTCTCCTAGTAGTAGAGCTCCATCCCCTTCACCACTCATTGTACTTATTGCACACCCAGATTCAGCTTTTTTAGTTCAGTACTTTTTCATTTTGTTGGGATGACAGAGGATACCCCATACAGGTACACCGATTTGTCTCATAGGCCGAGTTCGGCCTTTTGGAAGACGTTAATAAAATCTCTCTCTCTCTCTCTCTCTCTCTCTCTCTCTCTCTCTCTCTCTCTCTCGTAGACGTTAATATATCTTTCTTTCTTTCTTTCTTTCTTTCTTCTTTCTCTCTCTTCATGTCTGCGTTTTACATCAGCATGTCTCCAGTAGTGTTTTAGGGCTGAAAGAAGACTCCCAGAGCTTCCGCGTGTTACACTGGTATCAGAGCATTAGGCTCAACAAAGCTAAACACTGATTCAGTCCCATATGATGGTGTACAAGTCCAAGGTACAGGAAAGTACATGGATACGAAGCCCAAAGCAAGGAACACAGAATCGGGAAGAGCTCCCAGGAGGTTTGTTAGTGGTGTTCCACAAAGCCAGAGGGGATGGCAATCCTGTGAGCCAGATAGGTTCTCGGGCAACGGTCCCAAGGGAGGATTATCCTCCAAGGGGTGATGTGAGAGTGCCACACTCATTTCTCAGGAATGAAGACCAAGACAGTGTTCAGAGTCAGGGCAGGAACGGATTGGGGACTAGATGGAACAGATGACCGGGCCGGGTTTTCAGAGAAAAGGGTTGCCAGGGATGGATGGATGACAGAGAGACTCCGGGATTTGAGTGAGATGATGACAGTTATCCAAGATAGGTTGGAATCCCGTCATCAAGTTTAGCAGAGGGGGATGTCATGTGCATAAAATGACATGGACATTCTTAGATGCTGGTCCAAAAGAGGCAGCCACAAAAAGAGTATAAGAACTAGAACTTGGGGAACTGGAACACAGAGTGCTATTGGCAGTGTGGACTTGGAAGAGATGGAAGGCTTGGAGAAGATGGTGCTGTTGGCTGCTTACAGAAGTGGGCGGCTGGACAAAACAGAGGCGGCTAGACCAAATAGAGGGGGTTGGACCAAAATAGAGACGGCCGGACCAGTTCAAGGGATGCTGCGTTTTATTGACTAAAAGCCAAGACTGCTGGCCGACTGCTGGTTGGCCAGTTCTTCAAGGAGTCCAAAGGCCTATATAAAGCATAAGATGCTTAATGTTGTATTCATTCAACTCTTTATGAGTTGGGTCCTTAGGGTCCTTAGAGTAGGACAGATTTTGGTGATGTTCACACTCTTTTTACAAGGCAGCCTAGGGCTGTGGACTGAGTACCTTTTTGTACCATATGAATATACTGAATTTCCAGCATCTCTCTCTCTCTCTCTCTCTCTCTCTCTCTCTCTCTCTCTCTCTCTCTCTCTCTCTCTCTTCATGTCTGTGTTTTGCATCAGCATGTCTCCAGTAGTGTTTAGAGCTAAAAGAAGACTCGCAGAGCTTCCGCGTGTTACACCATGGAGAGAGCACACACCAACCTGTTTCCTCGAAACAAGATGCCACCACGACCAGCATAAAACTTTGCTTGGCCATGAATTCCTACACAAGTGCGCGCATTGAACTCCAAAAATAGATGATAAGCTGCTGGACACACCGCGCCCATAATCTCCAACAGTGGACGGAACACATCACGTCCCAAAAGCCTAGAACAATGAACTTGGAATAGATCCAGTTGATAATCTCTGTTGTACCAAAGATAACCATGTCATGCCAGATGTCTAATGCTTGGAACTCCGAATCACGATCCCCATGCACCAGTAGGTGGAGCTGTAAAGAGCCCCCTCTCCCGCCCACGAGCCTCTTCTGGCTGGAAGCACATGGGGGAAAACTCCATGTGTACTAGAGAAGCACACCATCTGGGGTGCCTTGGGAGCCCTAGAAGTGGTAATAGAATCTGTATCACTATCCAACGACGTGTCTGCCTTTTCTCTGAAATGAAGCCATGCCCTTGGTCTTGTCCTTCTTCTTGGACATACAATCCTTGGACAGATGTCCTCTTTTCCTGCAAGAGAAACAGCGACTCCGACATTTCTTTTGAACTAAGGAAAGTGCCTGGTCAGACCTATTGACCGACACCTTCAACTTACCCTGTGAGATGAGAACGGACTCCTCCTCCAAAAGTAGGGAGCTAAGATTATCAAATCCAACTGAGTGGATGTGACCTGGCACCGCAAAGATCGAGAAATCACATCACAATCCGGAGGAAGCTTGGTGAGGATAAGAGCAGCCAGTTGAGAAGAGGACGAAGCAACACCCATAGCCAGTAACTGGTCATGGATAACCTTGGTCTTCATGAGAAAAGACTACATTGAATTCCCTTCAGGAAATAACAAGCCGTAGAGTTGCCCTGCAAGGTAACTGCCCTCATTGATGAATCTCGAGCAAAGAGATCCTCCAACTTTGATCATACCTGATGAGCACCGAGAGAGTTTGCATTGCCGGTGAGACCTCCTCGGTGATGGTCCACACAAGCACAGAATGCTCCCAGTCTTGAAATTCCACAGCAAATTCATCCTCCTGATCCTGAGTCCACCACCTAGAGTTTTGAGGACGCTCGGGCTTCCGTTCAGTGCCCTGAACAATGTCCCACAAACCCTTGTGGATGAACCAGACCCGCATCTTAAGCTTCCAATGACCATAGTTGGGTCCTTTCAACTTGTCATCCTTGTTCGTATAGGGGGGAGCCATATCCACAGCAGCAACGAACAAATCTCAGCTCTCAAACACTTCTCTCAAGTGCTTTCCAACGAAGCGAGGCACCAGGAACAATCAACCTCCTCTCAAACCATAGAGAGGAGGCAGGATAGCAACAAAACAGTCCAAGATCCACTGGGAACCTCCTACCGGAAGGGCAAGGCCTCGTGGAGGAAGGAGACAATGTAGGGCCACTTGTCTGGCAGCACCAAATGCAAAGAACTCACCAAAAAATCGATGCCAGTGCAGAAAACACAGCCACAACTCCACCTTTTGCCTCTATAGAAGAAAACGCAGCCAAGTGAACTGGCCGGCTTGCCTCTGTAGGAGAAAACGCAGCCACCAAAACTGGCCGGCAACAAATAGCAGGCTGGCTGGACCTGAAAGCACAGCATTGTTGGGAAACGCAGCCACTTGTCACAGATTTGCAGAGTTTGGAGCAGCCCGGACCTAACCGTATGATATCATGAAGGAGATAGCACAGGCGGACGCATAAACAGTAAACATATGAGAGAGTGCAAAGGAGATGGAGAGAGTTGGACAAGATCACCTTTTATAACAGCAGTAAAGCTTTACAGTGGCAATGGCCAGCAACTGAATATTGAACTATGTGCAAGGGAAGTGACTGAATGAGTGAATAATGGAGAACTCCTTATATAGTGCATGAGTGAGCTGGCCGACTGTCTCTAGGGCTGGCCGACTGCTCACAGGATAAATAAATAGGAGAAATACAATAAAATGCCAAGATAAATGGTAAAGCCCCAGAACACGGAGATGCACAATTCTAAAAATGCCTACCTGCTTGGTACCCAGCAAACCAACTATTGAGCTCATTCCTGGTGGTCAACCACCTCCTAAGGCTCCTTATAGACAAAACTACATTCAACAAAAAGAAATTCAACGGTAAACAGAAAAACTCCTAGATTGTAGACTATTCGACTTGGTAGTTCACCCTTTAGCGCCCCAACCTTTTAGTATAGAAAAAGAATAAATCCTATCGCATCTGCCTACACTATAGGACATTGAATAAGATTACTGTGAAAAACAAATATCTTATTCCTTAAGTGGACGATTTGTTAGATAAACTTCGTCATGCATGTGTGTTAAGTAAAATTGACTTAAAATCTGGATATTATCAAGTTCGTATGCATGCTTCTCGTGTGTATAAAACTGCTTTTTGCACACAAAAAGGACTCTACGAATTTCTTGTAATCCCTTTCGGTCTCACAAATGTGCCTGCTACATTTAGTAGAATGATGAATCACATATTCTTGAAATCCCAACATTTTGTCATCGTTTTCTTTGATGGTATTCTTATATTCAATCAAAATACAGAACAACACAAATAGCATTTAGCCCTTGTTTTGAGACTTTTGAAAGAAAACCAGTTGTACGCCAATCTTGAGAAAAGTTTCTTCTTTTAGAAAAACCATAAAAACTTGGACAGCATATCTTGACACATGCTCCTTAAAAAGAAGACTATTTTTCGTTGAGGTGAGCACCAACGGAATGCTCAAGCATATCTTGACGTATGCTCTTGTGCTACAATTACCATATTTTTTCCAACCCTTCTTTCTTGTAGGCATTGATGGTAGTGGATCAAGCATCAATGCCGTTCTTATGCATGATGGACATCCTCTTGCATATGAGAGCCGAAAGCTGAAACCTTCTGAGACCAATTGGAGTTTTTATTAGCCTAATGTAAAGAATGATGCTGTCAATTTTGTCTCTGAATGTACAAATTTGTCGACGAGTTAAGTGGCATCATGGAAAAGAGTATAACTTGCTTATGCTGTTACCTAATCCTAATGCCCCTTGGAAAGAAATCTCAATGGATCTCATTACTGGTTTATCTAAAACATCTACACAAAATGACATGCTATTGACTATCATTAATAGATTTAGTAAGCAAGCATATTTCATTGCATGCAAAAAGACATTATCTCCTTCACATGATACACATGTTTTTCAACCATGTTTTTACACACAATGGATTGCCAACAATTAACATTTCTGATCCTGATTCTAAATTCCGTAATCATTTTTGGATTGCTTTATTTTCTAATCTAGAATCTAGAATTTGCTTTTCATCTTAAAATAGCTCGCAAACAAAAGCGACCATAGCACTATTCTAGATTTGTTGAGATTCTACACTATTTCTAGATCAGGCACTTAGAACCTTCATTTGCTCTAATACGCTTACAATAACACACCGACACTCCGCTACTCGCAAAGCTTCCTTTGAAGTCGTGTATGGTAAGAAATTACCGATACTTGCTTCTCTGCTCTCTCATACTATTCCCACAGCAGACGATTTCACTAGAGACCGTACCCATATTCTTGGTGAAGTACACGAAGCCGTCTCTAAATCTCAAGCCCAATACACGTTCCAATCCAATAAGAAACGTAAGCTAATGACTTTCCAAGAAGGAGATTGAGTATGGCTAAGGATCGAAGAGCGACGACTGAAGAGTACAGAGAAAAACCCTGCAGTTAAACTCACTCTAAGATTTTATGGACCGTTTAAGATTCTCAGTAACATTAATGACAATACTTTCCGTTTGGATATTCCATCACATTGGCATATTCATAACTACTTCACATTAGTCTATTGCGACCATTTCGGGGTACTCTTCTAGGCATAGTCACAGGGGATGGAGGGGACGAACCCTTGGAATGGGGGGATGACGTCCCGGGAACACTGTGGGACAGGGACGGACGAACGTCCCCAGCTGGTGGTCCCTCACAAGGGACGGATCCAAGAGGGGACGGTTGTGGGGGACGGCTGTTTAGGCAATGGTCACATTTTTGACTTTTCTTTTGACCGTTTGGGAGGGGCTTTTCATGGGCCTTTAGCCTTGGCCCATAGGCCTTGAGCCTTTCAGACTTTGGGCCTTGGCCTCTCTCTTGCCTCCCTCCCTATAAGAAGACACACACACACACACTCAACACTTCAAGCTTTAGCTTCACACACACACACACTCTCTCTCCCTCAAGCGGCAAGCCTCAAGGGCCAAGGTCTCAAGTTTCAAGCTCTCACACAAGCAAGCTGTAGCCTCTCAAGACACACTCTCTCCCTCACACACACACTCTCTCAAGCTTCACACACACACACACACACACACACATACCCACCCATCCTCACACTCAAGTTCTCCCTCAACTTTCAAGGCTCAAGCCTCACTCACTCTCTCTCTCTCTCTCTCTCAAGCTATCAAGTAACAAGGAGGCATCCATCATCCATGGCATCCTCCTTGTGGCAGTGGCTCTTCAAGTTCCAACTACCCGTAGAAGGACGACGGGATGGACATGGTGGGATGAGGTCAATCACACCCCATCCCCTCATGGAGGTGGTGCACAGCCATGGACATGCAAGCTTTGCCCCTATAGGCGAGTGGGTGGTGCTGACAAAGTAGTTTTTAAGTGCTGTTCCTACCCCCGTCCCCGTTCCCTAAATATGGCCATCCCCCGTCCGGTCCCCGTCCCCCGTCCCTTGTGACTATGCTTCTAGGACACCCAATTTATGATGATCCTCCTACACTAGAAGAAGACTCTAAGGTAGTAGAGCAGACAACAACAAGAAGAGGTAATATTTATCACATATATTTGGTGCGTATAAAGGTCACCCCATAGAAGAGGCTCAATGGCTTGCTAATCATGCCCTTGCTGCCTATACGTTCTTAATTGCATCTTCCACTCACACTCACGAATAATTATTTCAGATTCTTTTGTGACAACCGAGGACAATAGCTTCTCACCCTCGAGGCACGTTATGAGGAGTAAATCATGAAATTTATATTTCCATGTTTTTTATTAATTATGAATTCTCCTAGACGAGTTTAGATAGTGTAAGCCCAGTGAGGCATAAAGTGACAGACTCAACCATGTGTCCAAGAGATAAAGATATGGAGAAAGAGGAAAGAGAGAGAAGGGAATAGAGATCTTGCACGATACACCACACTGAGCGGGAAACAAGCCCTGCCCCCTTTCAGGAATTTATTCAAGAACAATCCCTGGGCACTCTGACTAGGATCAATACAATCAATGAATACAAGACAAACAGATATGCCGATGTAGGATATCCAAGTCGATGTCAATGTCGAGACACGAGATCTCTAATGCTGAGCACACCATGACCCACAAGTATATCTCACTGGGCTAGTACCAAATCCAATGAATCCCAAGTCCAATGAATCCAAATCCAAGTCCAAGTCCAAGTCCAAGTCCAAATCCAAATCCGAATCTAGATGCAAGTCCAAAATCCAAGCTCCATGTCTAAGCTCTGTGCTCCATGTCCAAGCTATATCCAAGTTCCATGTTCATGTCCAAGCTCCATGTCTAAGCTCTATGTTCATGTCCAAGTTCTATATTCAAGCTCCATGTTCTTGTCCAAGTTTTATGTTCAAGCTCAATGTTCATGTCCAAGTTTTATGTCCAAGCTCAATGTCCGAGTTCCATGTTCATGTCCAAGCTCTATGTTCATGTCCAAGAAACTGTCAAATTTGTACACGAGGTACACAACAGATATGTGTAGATGATGGAATATTTGTCCAAACTGTAGGCTCCATTGTCCAATCTAGGATTTAGACAACCCACAAGCAAGCTTGTACAAAGATGGATGCACCTAGACAAGTTTATAAGCCAGTAGAGGTTCAGATGGTCCTGCGCAGTAGGCAAGAGCAAAAGTGAGTAAAAGCAACGACCAAGTGGCAGTGCTAGTTGCTGTTGGCGGCGGTAACTGACGGCTGCACTAGTTCTGACGGCAGTGAAGGACAGGAGTGCTGGGCAGCACACAGCCATTGATCGTGCAAGGCGTTGGTTGGCAGTGCTTGACAGAAGTCAGCACACAGGCTGCTGTGGTAAGGCGGCACAAGCAGCACAAGCGGCTGGCTCTGGAGGCAGCAACCATGCAACCGGATTCAGGCGGCAGTGTTGACTGCGCTGGCCAAAGCAGCTGGCGCTGAACAAAAGGCACAGGCAGCGCAGATATTCAGCAGTAGCAGCAGCAGTAGGCGTGAGCAAGGGGCTAAAGATGGCAATACTTTCCATAGGGTGGCGGCCGGGCGGCTGCATAGTACAGCCAGGCAGCACGAAAGCAACAGCTCCAAACAGCACACAAGAAGGTGGCAGCAGCAAGAAAGCAATGGAAATTCGGGTAGCGTACATGTACGATCGTCAACTGGCAAGGATGATGAAGATGACAAGGAGCTTCTCTTCTACGATGGTGGCTACCCCCTTGATGATGATGATGAAGAAAAACCCCTAGCTTTGTCACGTTTTGTCCATGATGTTGTTAATGAAGGTGAGGATAAACTCCAAGCTTCCATGGATGATCAGAAGGGAGGGGTTCATGCTTCTTTTATACCCTAGGGAAGCCTTGCTTTTTGCCAAAGCTTGTTCATGCTTTTGCTTTGCTTTATATGCTTTGCTTTTCCCTTTTTGCCTTTGCTTTTGCTCCTTTTACTTTTATTAATAAAATATTACTCAACTTTTGGTGCTTTGCTTTTCTGGCTTTAAGGCCTTGCTTTTTGGCCTTAGAACTGCTCTTTGAGAAAGCGCCTTTTAGCTTTTTGGTCCGGCTCAATCTCCACTTTCCAATGGTGCCCTTGGCTTGCGATCAACCCTGTTTGACTTTTTGCTTTTTCTTACTTTTTGACCAAGAATGGTGCTTTTTCTTAATCAAACCTTATGGACCCTTTCCCCATGTCTTCTTCCACCTGTTTGGTGTCCGGGCATGGGTTTCATCATGTGAAATAGAGCTAGGAGGGCCAAATAGTTACAGATAGGTACGCCTCTCTAAACCAAGGCAATCATAGCCTACTTTGAACGTACGCGGGTGACTCCCTATATGCATTTGCATCATCTCGTTTAACGTGGTTATTTGTATTGAAAATTTAATTAATTAATTTATTGATTGATTGGCGTAATTTTGCCGCACACAGTCACCGACATCCATTTTCTAGGGCTTAGCTATTCTCGGGTGGAGTTCGACTCACCCATAGTAGCAGCAAATCGCATGATGTAGCAAAGCTCCAACGCGATACACACCACTCGTGTGTTTTTCGTTGGCACCATGGTTCCGATCCCACATCCGACCCCCTTGTAGGTGTCTCCGGCTTCCCGATTACAATCTGCTTCCCAGCCTCAAGAAGGAGCATCACCCTCTCCTCCATTCGATTGGACAGATCTCGGGGTTCACAAGCCCCCCTTCCCCCCCAACTTGTTTGCCGCCTAGGTGGTAGCCACAGCAACTGGGATTCTATAACTACCTCCTAATTTTTTGGGAGTATATCACTAATCTTGTTACATGCATGGACATGGGTGTACGACACCGCATGCAACCATGGCATGTCTTGGCCATGCTTCCCTAGAGAGTGCTAGTTGCATCTTGGAGACCCTGGCCATGAAGGAGCATGTGAACATGGCCACCTGAGTAAGTGCCAGTTGCATCTTGGAGACCCTGGCCACAAAGGTGCATGTGAAAGCAGCTATGGGCATTTGATGGATCTTGGAGAGTCAAATGCCATAGTCTGTAAGGATTTCAAGTACATGTGAATAGATTGGGTTTCTTCCAAAATATGTATTAAGATGCATACATTGTGTGCATGGTTTATTTTAATTTGTGTGAACTGTTTTCTATGCCTGGATTTCATTGCATGTGGGGTCCATGGATCCAGGGACGCCTGGATTGCAACCGTGAGCTAGTGTGCTGCACAAATTGTCTTCTGTTCACCTGTAGTGTGGATTTGTGTAAAAGAAACAAGTATTTGAAGGCCAATGAAGAGTTATAACCAAAGGTGTTCACATTCATTAATAATGAGGCCGGGTATTCACACTCATTATAATGAGACCGGACACCTTTGTTGAAGTGAGGGACCCTTCATGGAGCTGGTCACCCTCTTCTATGAAGCATATGAGCCAATAAACCTTACAAAATCACGGCTGGAAGTTGGAACAAAACAAAACCTCATCCCAAAATGTAGGTTGATCTCAACCAATGTGGGGCACAAAGGTGCCAAGAGAGTCCTCTGGGGGTCATTGAGAAAAGATCCCTTAATCCCACTCTGTCATGAAAACAATGCACTTTGCATGCGCACATCTCGAAGGTCCCTGTACATTAGTCCATGTGGCCACATAAGAGTGAATAATATCTCCCCATATAGTACAAATGCACTAAGTGTTGTATATCTTGAAAGAATGTGCACAAGCGGAAGCAATGAACATGAGAGAGAGAGAGAGAAAGAAAGAAAGAGAGAGAGAGAGAGAGAGAGAAAGATTGCAAGCAAGAACTAAGCTTTATTAGCTTGAGGTTACAGAGTACAAGAGCCAGCAAATAGGGCAGAAATGATATGTTGGAATGAATAATGGAGCAACTCTTATATACTAGTACATGAAGCAGTCGGCTCTAGGAAAACAGGCCGACAGCTCCACGACAGCATAAAACAAAAGATGCAATATTTTAACACCCCCTCTCCATCTTGAAGTGTGCAAAAAAGTCAGAAGAAAAACTGATGACGAAGATGCGACCATGGACACCTCAGCATGGCCAGTTCTGAGTACACCTCGGAAAATGCAAATGTCAGCTTGTTGTCTTCAGAGAACATAATGCCACTATAGAGAGCAAAAGAAAATCTGCTTGGCTCCAAACTCAAAGTAGAACTGTGAGCACATCACATCCAACAACCTCGAACAAATGAACATGGAACACATCCTGCCATAGTCTCTGCTAACCAATAGTTCTGGAACTCATCCGAACCATGAAGGAAACTTGGTTGATCTTGGAACTCATCTGGACCATCAAGTGAACTTGCCTGTCTTTATACTTGGAACTCCGACACACGGGTCCCATGCTCCAGATTTAAGCTTTTGAAAGCTCCCTCACCCGCCCACAAGCCGTTTCTAGAAGACAGCACGCGGGGGATGCCCTTAGGATCAGAGCAAGACACCAATCATGTTCTCTCCAGACTGTAAGGCCTTGGGAGAGCTGGGGTTGTCACTAGACGAGTTTGTGTCAGTGTCATGTGACTTGTCTTTGCCCTTCTTGGAAGACTTGCCCTTGTCCTTGGCTTTGCCTTTGTCCTTTGACTGACAATCCTTTGACAGGTGGCCTTTCTTCCCACACTTGTAACACCGACTCCGAACTTTCTTCTGCACTGTCAAGAGCGCCTGATCAGGTCCAATAGACGATGAAACTTTCAATTTCCCCTGAGAAACTAGGATGGATTCCTCTTCCAAGAGAAGAGTACACAGATCATCAAACTCGAGGGAACGTGTTGTGATCTGAACCCGCAAAGCTCGGGAAACCATGTCATAATATGCAGGAAGCCTGATGAGGAGGAGAGCAGCTAGCTGAGAAGAGGTCAAGGCAGTACCCATTGCTACTAATTGGTCATGAATTACCTTAACTTTCATCACAAATGATTGCATGGAAGTCCCTGCTATAAACTCCAGAGAAAAGAGCTGACCCAATAGTTTGACAGACCGCATTGTAGAGTCCCGTGCATATAGGTCTGTCAGCTTTCTCCAAACAGAAGCAGCACAATCCAATGTTTGCACAGCGAGGGAGACCTTTGGTGAGATGGCTCGTACAAGTGCAGAGTGAGCTTTTGAGTCTTGATTCTCCCAAGCTGAAAGTTCGGTGAGAAAGGCATCCTCCTGGTCCTGAGTCCACTTCCTAGAGCTGGTAGGCCGTTCAGGCTTTCGTTCGATGATACCATGAAAGAATGTGCACAAGCGGAAGCAATGAACATGAGAGAGAGAGAAAGATTGCAAGCAAGAACTGAGCTTGATTAGCTTGAGGTTACAGAGTACAAGAGCCAACAAATAGGGCAGAAATAATATGTTGGAATGAATAATGGAGCAACTCTTATATACTAGTACATGAAGCAGTCGGCTGTAGGAAAACAGGCCGACAGCTCCACGACAACATAAAACAAAAGATGCAATATTTTAACATATCTGAGTGCCCTCAATAGCCTCTATGCATCTCCCCTAATTAATAATTTTTTAATTTTTCGAGGTCTTTGCAGAACTGTGATAGAATCTAATTTGTTGCATGCTCTTACTATATACCTAGATGAATCCAGGAACATGCCCAAATTCACCTTTTAGAAACGTGCATGTTATATACTCATGGTAGTCAACCCACAAGACTATATAACTATCAACTCCATTATGCATAGTATGGACTAGATACTACAACATCCCCACTAACGTCATCAATGACCAATAGTGGGTGTAGAACTCTGTATCAAGATATGCTCTCACACACGCACTCCACACACACGTAAGAGTGGATAGTTCTTTTTAAAACGCTGACGAGGTCATAGCTAGTTTTACCATGCCCCTTCATGTTATCCGGATAGCCACTAGGTGGCAAGTGACATGCAATCCTATCGGAAATAGGCATAACCAAGGACACACTGCTGAGTTAGGCAGTCTCAAGGTTAATAATGGCTAAAAGCTTATAAATAAAGCAAGGACCAATTATAGCCAAGTTATTGCTATATAAGTGACCTTGGGGACACTTATGAGTTATTGAGGTATCCATGCGGTAGACAAGTGGGCTACCATGGGCATGCAAGACCTCATGGCCATGGAGCTGTAAGCTGGGTGATTCGGTCTAGTGGTATGGGATGCTAAGTTTATCAATACCAAACAAACTCGCACCAATCAAACCTCAGGCTCGGGGGTGGTTCGAGGCACTAAACCTCCGGTTGGGTAGTGAGTCGCTAGCCACAATCTATCGCAGTCATGAGATGCGTACGATGTCGGATCTATGAAACCTCGTTAGGGTTTTAGTTATAGGTCAAATAATCCTTGGGCTTGGTCTATGGAGACCTTACAACCCTTGAGCCTGATGTTAGATTGCCATGAGTCATCCAAGCCCCGATAACGCCCCTGGGCGTTCCATACCACTAGACTGCCTACCTGCCTGTCCACGCCTTGAAGACCTCCCTCATAATAACCATAAGTGAGCCCAACTCACTTATATAGTAATAACGAGGCTATATTTTTGGCATGTTGCTTCTGTTATTAAGCCCTTAGCCATAATTAGCTTTTAGTTAGCTTTTTATTGACTCTAGGCCAATCTAGAGATCATCCTTGCTAGCCCTTAGCCCTTTAGGCAAGACCTACCAATCCGCACAGTCGGCTGAGTTCTAACCCTAACCTCCAGGTTATGTTAACCTCCGGTTAACCCAGGTCCTAGCCCAGTTAGGGACATAACAATACCTCACAAAACATGTTGAAAATTGGACCATTATACCACTCAATCAAGTCATTTGACCAAAATACTTTGCTTTACAAACATATCCAAGCCTCTCAAATATTATCACTGTAGGACTGCCCAATGGAAAGAGAAAGGAAAGCAAGCAATAGAACATTGATTTAGACAATTGATAAAGGAGGGGAAAAAGAGGAAGCCCGCAAAGCAATGCTTCTTCTTTTTTTAAATGCCTTTAACTCTAAATTGTTTGCGAAGCAGAAACACTTTCAAACAGCTTGTTTTCTGGAACATTGTTTCATACCTGTCCACAACATCACTCCCACAGATGCTCCCATGCCCAAGATGTAGGCATCAACTCCTGTTTGACTGTAATCAGCACCGTGCTGTTGATTAGAAAATGAAACATAGCCATTCATTGACAGCAAACAGAGTGGCCTATGTGATTGGAGCTATCAAGCAAGAAGCACATGCTCACTTGTTCAGGCGGATTGCTGCAACTGCTAATAGACAGAAAAGACCAACACCAGTCCGAAAAAACTCAAAATCCAAGGATTCATCTTTCATCCATACTGCAATACAATAACCGAGATGAAATGCGGCAAATGCAATTGTGAGCAATGGAAGTATACAAATTTGCTCATCTCTGCCCTCATCACCCCCACCACCTCCACCATCACCCCCATCATTGTCATCACCTCCCCTACCACCTCCTGTTGGACCACCTGTAAATTCTTTGACAGCCCCTCTATCAGAAGCTCCGAACCCATTCATCATGCTCATAGCCCATGGGCTATACCTAATCTCTAGCTTGGTTCGCAAAGTGAAGGTGCTTCCATCTTTGTCGAACAAATGCTCTGTGAGCAGTGGATCGTCGTCACAAAAGCAGCTGATGGATGGAGTCACTGGTGCAGAAGAGAGAGATATTTCTGAATTCAAACCATCTGGGGCGATCTTCGGGACAATCAAATATTCCCATCCTGCAGGAGTGAGGAATGACCGCCACGCAAAGCCAGATAACGTTTGCATGGTATGCAAGGCATTGTAAGAGGCGAATTGGTGATGGAGGTACTTATGGTGCAGGCTAGCATGCCACCACTGAGCCATTTGCGGGTAGTCTGTGAAGACAGTGGCAAGGCTTCAAGCTTCAAAGTGTGACCATATGAAGCTGAAAGCACAGAAAAACCTTAACAGACCTGCAAGACAATTTGTTAAACGATCAAAGGCTATCACATTGCATCCATGGAAAGGAAAAAAGAGAAAATATCGCAATGATCAATGAAACAAAGAAATAGGACATGATCAACGGCCAAAACACTATACAGTGAGTACATCAACAGCTTTAACTAAGCATTAGACTAGGGACAATCTGATGCTAAAAAAAAACTCTCAAGAGCACATGGAGAAACCCTAATCACTGACCAGAACACTGTATAATGCATCAACGCTGTCACTAAGCATCAGATTATAAGGACAATATGAAGATAATTTGATAAAAATATTGCCCAAAACTTCTCAAGAGGACATGGCGAAACACTAATCACCTATGAACAGACTCTGCAGTATCTAGAGACCCTAATCAGGAAGCTCTGCAAGTCACTCGATCCGTACACGAAATCCTAATCGGAAAGCTCCGCAAGCCGCTCGATCGGTAGCCAAACCCTAATCCGGGAAGCTCTGCAAGCGGCTCAAGCAAGGCATCAACATCAGCTTACTGTAAAAAATGATCAGGGAAATGCGCGATCTGTCAGAACTGCGATATAAGAACCTCAGAGGTAGCCGAAATCCTAATCAGAACTTGTGCAGAGCTGAGGGTTCCCCCATGAGAGAGGCCTTAGCCATGGCCGAAACGCTGATTACAAATTGAGACCGCTGCTCCACATGCATAGGTTTTTGATGGGTATCACACCTCCAATAACAATATCAGTTTTATGGTCCCAGTATATGCTCCATGGTGGAGGGCCGGCCTCCATCTATCTATACAAGATTAAGGGAGAGTGGCCCTCCCTCCACGTGGGCAAAGGAGGGGGGCCTATTTCAAAATACTGCCTCCTCCTTGCAAGCGTGACGTTCACGCTTGAATTTGAAAAAGCCAGTCACGTCACGCTTGGATTTTCAAATTTGAATATTGCTGGGTCCAGTCAATTCGGGTCGCCTGCTGTTCGCCTCGACCTCTACACGGTGCAGGTACGTTTCTAAGGTTCCCTCCACGTGCATTGTCTGCTTTTACTCCGTGTCCATTGTCTGCTTTTACTGCAAGACGTCTTTCATGTCGGGACTGCGATACAGAGAAACGTGTTACGTGGGTGGTGTAAGTGAGGGAAGGCAAAAATACAAAGATGAGAGGGACTGATAAAAAAACAAGATGACCTGCATCTGCACGAATTTGTGTCAGCTTTTCTGCTCGCCATTCTGGATCCCACCATCTCTGTTGGCCACCTCCTCTCCCTCCTTCACCACCTCGGCCGCCTCCTCTCCCGCCACCACCTCTGCCTCTTCCACCGTGTCGGTTTGGACCTCCCCCTCCTCCTCGCATGGCCATGCACCACTGAAACAGGGGATGGAGGAGTTTCAACTCAACTTAATTCTCTTTAATGACAGGCGTTTCACGGTTAATAATAAGTAGATTCTAAAATACCAAATTTGTTAATTGCTTGCGGAAACTACCGATCTGTCGATAATGAAGAGCCAGAGGAGCAAAGGGACACCAAGATGTACCAAGCACAACTATGTTGAGCTGCATGGGTAAAAGGACAACTGCAAGTGACAGCAAGCCACAGTTAGGTCATAGCGTCAAAAACGCCCTAGAATATACATGCAACACAAAAGAGAGAGAAAAGAGAGCAAACACTGGCATGTTGGCGCCGTGTTTGCTCTACCTGGACCCGATCGATGATAGCCCGCATCTGGGCGAGTTCTTCATGGCGTTGATGAGATGGAAGACGGAGCCGCGCACAGCCCCCATGGCCTGTTTGCAACAACAAAAACAACTCCTCTGTTTGCATGCAACAACAGCTCCTCTGTGTTGCATGCAAACAGATTGTGAAGGTGGTGATTGTGAAGGTGCTTACATGAGAGTGGGGAGGCACGAAGGGCAGGTAGGGAGGCAGGGAGGGGCGCTGCTATGGAGGAGAGAAGAGAAAAAGGTTGACAGAGACATTCTCTATGACGACTTGGTCTTTGAGTGAGTCCACAGAGCTGTGAAATGCTGAGAGCTAGCTTTCTGGACTGACTCAAAGACCAAGTCGTCAAAGACAAAACACAAAAACCAGAAACACAAGCCGCCTCCAAGCCTAGACGTAGAGGCGGCAGAGAGAGAGAGAGAGAGAGAGAGAGAGGGAGGGAGGGAGGGAGATGATGCATGCATGTCCACCACGGCGCCCACAAAGAGTGAGAAGCTCTCTGCAAACCGACTCCAAGCCTGCAGCCAGCCTGGACGTAGATGCCACCAACGCGCCCAGCAACAGTGGCCGCCTCCAAGCCTTGACGCACCCCAGAAACGGTGAGAACTCTCTGTGTTTACGTGCAAGAAACCGACTCCAAGCCTGCAGCCAGCCTGGACGTAGATGCCACCAACGCGCCCAGCAACAGTGGCCACCTCCAAGCCTTGACGTAGCCCAAAAACGCTGAGAGCTCTCTGTGTTTACGTGCAAGAAACCGACTCCAAGCCTCTGTGCAAGAAGCCGAGTCCAAGCGTCTGCGTAAAGGCGAAAGAGAGAGAGAGAGGGAGGGAGAGGGAGGGAGGTAGGCAGGGAGATGATGCATGCATGGCATGTTTCTCCACGTGGCGTAGAGGCAGTAGAGAGAGAGAGAGAGAGGGAGAGATGATGCATGCATGCATGCGTTGACGTGGTAGAGAGAGAGAGAGAGAGTAAAATGATTTAAAATAAAAAGTGATTTATCTCTCTCTCTCTCTCCACGTCAATCCCCACGCATTCACGTGGTAGAGAGAGAGAGAGAGAGAGAGAGAGAGAGAGAGAAATGATTTAAAATAAAAAGTGCTTTATCTCTCTCTCTCTCACTTTTTATTTAAATATTAAAATTATATATTTTCTTAAGCATTGTTTTTCATTTATAAGTGAATAGTCTATTACATATTTTTTATATTCTAGATTACATTTTTGAAGTGAATAATCTATTAAATATTTTTCCTCTTTGTAGAGTAAGAATGTAAAACTTGAAAATGAATATTTAAATATTAAAATTATATATTTTCTTGAGCATAAATTCTCATTTAGAAGGCCCTCCCTCCACGTGTTTTGTTATACACACACACACACGCACACACACACACACGCACATATATATAAATATATATATATATATATATATATATATAGAGAGAGAGAGAGAGAGAGAGAGAGAGAGAGAGAAATGATTTAAAATAAAAAGTGCTTTATCTCTCTCTCTCACTTTTTATTTAAATATTAAAATTATATATTTTCTTAAGCATTGTTTTTCATTTATAAGTGAATAGTCTATTACATATTTTTTATATTCTAGATTACATTTTTGAAGTGAATAATCTATTAAATATTTTTCCTCTTTGTAGAGTAAGAATGTGAAACTTGAAAATGAATATTTAAATATTAAAATTATATATTTTCTTGAGCATAAATTCTCATTTAGAAGGCCCTCCCTCCACGTGTTTTGTTATACACACACACACACGCACACACACACACACACACGCACATATATATATAGAGAGAGAGGGAGAGAGGGAGAGAGGGAGAAAGTGTAGAATAATTTGGGTTTTTTAATGTATGCCAGGCACCTCAGTTTGCTAGCTTTGAGCTCCGCGTGGTCGTGCCTTCACGTCCTCGAGCTCCTCGACCGCCTTTGTAGAGTAAGAATGTAAAACTTAAAAATGGATATTTAAATATTAAAATTATATATTTTCTTAAGCATGATTTTTCATTTATAAGTGAATAGTCTATTAAATATTTTTAATATTCTACATTACATTTTTGAAGTGAATAGTCTAATAATAATTTTTCCTCTTTGTAGAGTAAGAATGTAAAACTTAAAAATGGATATTTAAATATTAAAATTATATATTTTCTTAAGCATAAATTTTCATTTAGAAGCTTAAGGGAGACTGGCCCTCCCTCGACGTGTTTTGTTACACACACACACACACACACACACACACATATATATATATATATAGAGAGAGAGAGAGAGAGAGAGTGTAGAATAATTTGGGTTTTTTAATTAAAAAATGATTGAGAAAAAGTGGTTGCATTTTGGCTAGCCTTCAAATTTTTAAAAATTTTGATTATTCTATGTATGCCAGGCACCTCAGTTTGCTACCTTTGAGCTCCACGTGGTCGTGCCTTCGCCTCCTCGAGCTCCTCGACCGCCTTTGCCTCCTCCAAGTGCAAACCAGAACTGGTACTGCGCTGCTACCTTGAAACTCGATGCAATTGTATACATGAGTGTTGTAATGAATTGTTTTGTAATTAATGATTCAACCTAATATAAACATCAATTCAAAACATTCCTAAAAAGTCAAAGACTGATGACTTTTGATTAATGTTTGATAAAGATTTGGATTGTTTTGTTTTAAATAAAGTATTTATTTATATAGAATATATATATATATATATATATAGAGAGAGAGAGAGGACTACCTAAAGATTTCAAACAAAATGTATTATATATATTTATCTATACCTTGAACTCGATGCATTCATGGATGGGAGAGGAGGCTATTCACATGAACGGCTTGATAGAGAGAGAGAGAGAGAGAGAGAGAGAGAGAGAGAGAGAGAGAGAGTGTGTAGAATATTTTGGGTTTTTTAATTAAAAAATGATTGAGAAAAAGTGGTTGCATTTTGGCTAGCCTTCAAATTTTTAAAAATTTTGGTTATTCTATGTATGCCAGGCACCTCAGTTTGCTACCTTTGAGCTACACGTGGTCGTGCCTTCGCCTCCTCGAGCTCCTTGACCGCCTTTGCCTCCTCCAAGTGCAAACGAGAACTCGTACTGCGCTGCTACCTTGAACTCGATGCAATTGTATACATGAGTGTTGTAACGAATTGTTTTGTAATTAATGATTCAACCTAATCTATACAAGATTAAGGGAGAGTGGCCCTCCCTCCACGTGGGCAAAGGAGGGGGGCCTATTTCAAAATACTGCCTCCTCCTTGCAAGCGTGACGTTCACGCTTGAATTTGAAAAAGCCAGTCACGTCACGCTTGGATTTTCAAATTTGAATATTGCCGGGTCCAGTCAATTCGGGTCGCCTGCTGTTCCACGCCTGCTGTTCGCCTCGACCTCCACACGGTGCAGGTACGTTTCTAAGGTTCCCTCCACGTGCATTGTCTGCTTTTACTCCGTGTCCATTGTCTGCTTTTACTGCAAGACGTCTTTCATGTCGGGACTGCGATACAGAGAAACGTGTTACGTGGGTGGTGTAAGTGAGGGAAGGCAAAAATACAAAGATGAGAGGGACTGATAAAAAAACAAGATGACCTGCATCTGCACGAATTTGTGTCAGCTTTTCTGCTCGCCATTCTGGATCCCACCATCTCTGTTGGCACCTCCTCTCCCTCCTTCACCACCTCGGCCGCCTCCTCTCCCGCCACCGCCTCTGCCTCTTCCACCGTGTCGGTTGGACCTCCCCCTCCTCCTCGCATGGCCATGCACCACTGAAACAGG
>NC_141092.1:33718496-33959876 GCF_041138505.1 Cibotium barometz | reverse complement strand
TAGGAGGTTTTTTCCCCGGCTTGTATATACGCCCATCCTTCTAGGCTAACTTATCTTTTGTACATTGACACAATCTTATACACTGTGTGTTGTGTGCATTCTTACTTCTTTTTCTCTAAGCTTTGTGTGCTTTCCTACAACCCTAATTCCAACAATTGGTATCAGAGCAGGCATCGACTCCCCAGGGCTATGCCACTCTAGCACCCTCCGACTCACGTTCTCCGATTGAGGTGAGCTTTCATGAGCGCTTGTAGGTCCCTATACTCTACAGATAAGCCCATGGGGCTTGGCGCTCTCAGAAATTGCATATGAGGTCGTTTCGGTCTCCGTTTTGGCATTACAAGTTCTATACAAGTGTTTTCGTCATTTTGTGCAGAAATTTCGACAATGCAGTTTTTTGCAAAACAGGCATATGTATTCTATTGTGGACCGTGCTACATAGCACGAGTTGTTTTCTGTTCAGTCTTTGCTCCATTACAAGTAGCTTTTGCATTAGTTTCAGTTAGTGGCCATGGCTGATAACAGCAATGATGTATTTCGCATGTTGTCCTGCTGATGACAAACTAGATGGAGACAATAACTACTCACTTTGGGCATACATGATGCAGCATGTTTTGGTTGCAAAAGGAGTGTGGAACATTGTGTAGGGTATGGATGTACATCCAGGTTCTGTGGAGGGTATGGATGTACGTCCAGGTTCTGTGGATGTAGGATCTGTTGAGGATATTGCAGGTTCTAGCAGCTCTACTATTGCTGCTGTTTTACTCATGCTGAACAAGCTCGTTGGGATGGTAAAGATGTGCAAGCTCATGCCTTAATTGTAATTTTTATCAAACGTAACATCACTCCACATATTCGTTCAGCTAAAATAGCAAAACAGGCTTAGGATATTCTAGTTAGTTTATATGGTAACGAGGCAAAAATCTCTTACCTGCGTAAAGAGCTAGAATCGAAGATTATGCAAGAAGATGATGACATGAATGTTTTTCTTGCTGAGATTAAAGATCTCAAGGAGCAGTTGATTAAAGATCTCAAGGAGCAGTTGATTTTTGCAGGTGAGATTATTTCCTGATCATTCTCTTGTGAAGACTGTTCTTGATGCTTTACCTGAGTCATATCAGACTTTTGCTTCCACGTGGAGACTTGTTACTGAGGACAGACCTGATGTTGTCAAGTATGATACTTTAGTCAACAAGCTCTTGCAAGAAGTGCAGTCCAGGAAAAATAGGGCTAGGCAGCGTGCAGTTGATCAGGCATTTGTTGCTGCCCAGCAGAGAAGAAGTGGTAAGGCAGCCCCTTCCACTGTTTCTTCTCCTATTAGTAGGTCTAAAACTTCTTCTCCTTCCACATGTAGCAACAATAGGTCTGAGAAGGCTCTTGATAAAGGCAAGAAAAAGATCAGTGCAACTATTGTAAGGCAACTGATCATGTCATTAAGAATTTCCCTAAGCGAAAGGCTAAAGAGGCAAAGAAGAAAGAGTCAAATGCAGCCACAATAGTGGATGCTTCTACAAATGCAAATTCTGTAAATGTTGTGCAGGATAGAGAATGGGCATTTAGCGTGTATTGCCAATATGACCCATCTGTACATGATGTATGTTTGGCAGTTTCTATTGACTCTGATGTATGGTATTTTGATAGTGGTGCTACAAAGTACATTACCTCGCATCGTGATATATTCACTTGTCTTGAGGCTGCTGTCTCTAATGGGAATACTGTCACATGTGCCAATAATGCTTCTTACCCAATGAAGGGCATTGGTAAAATTATGCTTACTACTACAAATGGCAACGCTTTCACACTTTCAATTGCTTTGTATGTGCCAGGGATAAAGAAGAATCTATTGTCTGTCTCTGCGCTTGCTAGACTTGGACTTGTAGTCAAATCTGTGGATGACAGATGTACTGTTCATGATTTGACTTCTGGTGATACGATTATTGCATCTGGCACCTTGTTTCGTGGGCTGTATAGGCTCAATTCTTATGACAAGTGTGTGGAAGATTCAGCAAATGCAGTTTCTGATGAAAAGGCAGTTTCAGCAAAACTATGGCATGCTCGTTTTGGTCATCTAAACTTTGCTAGTTTGCTGCGTTTGCAAAAATTTGATATGGTTGCTTCATTGCCCCCTCTTGAGGCACCATTGAAACATGTTTGTGAAGGCTGTATTTTGGGCAAAATGCAACGTTCTGTGTTTCCAAAGGATGGTTCTGTGCTGACCACTCGCAAATTGCAACTCGTACATAGTGATGTATGTGGGCATATGCAAACTCCATCATTTGGTAAGACTTGTACTTCATGATTTTCATTGATGATTACTCAAGGCATGCATGGGTATATCCACTGAAGGCAAAGTTTGAAGTGTTTTTGTGCTTCAAACAGTTTTTGCTTATGGTTGAAAATGTATCCAATTGTACTGTGGGCACCCTCCGTTCTGATCGAGGGGGTGAGTACATGTCTAAAGAGTTTGATGCATTTCTCGCTAGTTGTGGGATAAAACACCAATGTACAATGCCGTATACCCCTAGGCAAAATGGTGTTGCTGAGAGGAAAAACAGGTCACTTATGGAGATGGCACGATGTATTGGTCAAGTGTATGGTCAAGAGCCAAGCTTTGCCACATGCGTTTTGGCTTAAGGCTGTCATGTGTGCTGCATATGTACTCAACAGGTGTCCTAAGGCCTTGCAGTTTGTTACTCCATACGAAGCTTGGCATGGCAGGAAGCCTTCTATTGGTCACTTTTGTGTCTTTGGTTGCTTGGCCTATGCTTTAGTGCCTATGCAACAACGTAAAAAATTGGATGATAAGGTTGTCAAATGCATTTTTGTTGGTTACAGTGCTGAGAGCAAGAGTTACAGATTGTATCATCCACAGTCAAAGTGTATCCTGATTAGTCGAGATGTTGTTTTTGTGGAAGATGCTGTGCAACCTTTGTTATCATGTACCAAAGAGACAGGTGTGAGCTCATGGGATGTATTTGATACGTTGTTGCCTTTGTTTATAGGTGGAAATTCAAATGTAAGTCCTAATGAGGTAAATATTCAGCCTATGCAGATTTCAAACGACATCATAGATTAGCCTATTTCTAATGCAGATTTACAAGATGTAATTTATGAGGATAGGGCTGAAAATGAGCAGGCTAGAGGTATGCCTAAATGGTTGGTGCAAACCTTGCCTGATAGTAAAATTGATGCACCTATTTCTAGTCGTACTCGTTCAAGTTTTCACCATGCCTCTTATGCATGATATTGTTATGCTTTGGCTGTGTCTAGTATGTGTGAAGAGGAAGAACCTCTTTCATTTGATGAGGCACAAAAATCAGAAAATTGGTTGGCTGCAATGCAAAGTGAATATGAGGCTATAATGAAGAATGGTACATGTCTTTGTGTGATTTGCCTATTGGTAAAAAGGTCATTGGATGTAAATGGGTTTTTAAGTTGAAACGAAAGCCAGATGGGAGTGTTGATCGCTATAAGGCTAGACTTGTTGCAAAGGGTTATGCTCAAGAAAAGGGCATTGATTTTGATGAGACCTTTGCTCCCACTTGTCGTATGACTACCATTCGTAGCATTTGTGCATTGGTAGCTCATAATGGTTGGAATGTACATCAGTTGGACATAAAGACTGCGTTCTTGAATGCATGAGGAAGTGTATGTATTGCAGTCTCGTGGTTTTGTTCAAAGAGGGCAGGAAAACAAAGTGTGCAGGTTGAAAGAGGGCAGGAAAACAAAGTGTGCAGGTTGAAAAAGGCTTTGTATGGTTTAAAGCAAGCTCCACGAGCTTGGTATGAAAAGATACATACATATTTGACTTCACATGGTTTTCAGAATAGTCCAACAGAAAGCACTTTGTATGTTAAATGTGTGGATGATGTACATCTAATCATTGCTCTCTATATCGATGACATGCTGCTCACAGGAGGACCAAATGAGAGTCATATTGCTGATTTTAAGGCTGATTTGAATGCCTCTTTTGAGATGTCAGATTTGGGGCATTTGCATCATTATTTGGGGATACAATTTAAGCAGTGTGATGGAAGTATTGCTTTGTGTCAGACAAAGTATATTGAGACATTGTTGCGGAGATTTAGCCTTGAAGATTGCAAGCCTATTGCTACTCCAATGGAGACAGGTTTGAAGTTGAGTCTTCATGATGCTGGAGATCACTTTGATGTCACACTCTATCAGACAGCTCTTGGTTGCCTCATTTATGTATGCATTACGAGGTCGGACATTCAGTTTGCAGTCTCACAGGTGAGCAAGTTTATGCATAGCCCAGGGTCTCAGCATTGGAAGGCAGTTAAACGCATCTTTCACTACTTGAGTGGCACCATACATCTTGGGTTGTTTTATCCCAAGGGGGGATCATTACCGCCAGATTTACATGCTTTTTCGGACTCAGATTGGGCTGGTTGCTATGACACAAGAGTGTCCACAAGTGGTTTTTGTTTTATGCTCGGTAGCTCATGCATATCTTGGTTGAGCAAGAAGCAACCTACTATGGCCACTTCTAGTTGTGAAGCTGAGTACAGGGCAGCTTTCACAGCTACAGTTGAGTGTGTGTGGCTCAGACGGCTGACTTGGGTGTTGGACAGGAGTCTGCCACCTCTATCTACACTGACAGTCAGAGCGCATTGGCAATTGCGAGAAACCCAGTTTTTCATGCTCGCACAAATCACATTGAGGTGCATTATCACTATGTCAGGGAGAGACTCTCAGCAGGGAGAGATCAGCTTGGCATATGTGCCAACACAGGACAACCTCGTCGATCTTTTCAGAAAGGCGCTTCCTCGTGAGAAGTTTGAAGCTTTCCGGAAAGCTTTGGGCTTGCTCCCTTTGTGGATTGATCTACTTTAGGCATGGCACTTCCCTATACATGAGTGCCAGCTCTCGTTCACACCATCACTCCCAGGGGAGATTTGTTGCCATATATATAGGCAGTGATGTGTGTGAACACACTTAGGATTGCCGGGGCACTTTTTCCCTCCTTAGGAGGTTTTTCCCCCCGGCTTGTATATACGCCTATCCTTCTAGGGCTAACTTATCTTTTGTACATTGACACAATCTAATACACTGTGTGTTGTGTGCATTCTTGCTTCTTCTTCTCTAAGCTTTGTGTGCTTTGCTACAACCCTAATTCCAACAGGAACCATGTTATATATTTAATAAAGATATAACAACTGAATATCTGGTTGTTCCAATAATAGGAGAGTCAAGAAACACTACAACAAGCACACCAAGCAAGTCATTATTGATCTTACAATGGAAGATTCTCCCATAGGTACACCACTTCAGAAGAGTGTAGTCAAATACTTATTGTCTGAGGAATCCATCCAGGTGTTCTTCGTAGAATGTTATTAGCAAGCACCCATATTGAGAAGATAGAAGAGATTTCTCAAATTTATAATTGCAATGTAGCTTTTGAGTTACTGAATGTACGTGATCCTTTAGCTTCTCTAATGCAAGGAATGGAGCAAGCACATGATGGCCATTGTTGGGTGAAACCTACGGAGTGCATGTGAAGTTTCCTGGAGTAGTACAAAAGAGTTCTTGTGGAGGCTTATTTAAGTACACTTATGCCTTGTGTGGAAGCATAACTATGAACGACACACTGAATACAACATCAGGGATTGGTAAGCTTATTAGCTTGGCTCAATGTCAGTAAATCATGATTAATAAGAGTATTTATTGGTACTTTTGTATTTTTCCAAATAATAGGCAAGCTCACACAGAAGCTTCCGTCCATTGCACTGGGCTTAACAACGGATGGATATGGCTCTCTAGCTTGTTTCTACTATAAGAACAAACCTGTATGTAGAATAATGTGTGGTGCTATGGTGTACTATTGTATGTCTACTGATCCACATATGACCAGATTGATGATACATCAAGGGGAACATTTGAAAAGGGGCACATCTAGATAGGCATTAAAAAAGATAAGAGAACTTGTGCAAGAGGTAGTTTCAGAGGTGGCTCTACAAGTGGTCATCCAAGGAAGATACAAATGGATATTACCAAACAACTTGTATTGGATGCAGTTTCAGAGGTGGCTCTACAAGTGGTCATCCAAGGAAGATACAAATGGATATTACCAAACAACTTGTATTGGATGCAGTTGTCAGGAGGCATACAAAGGATGGATCAAATATTAGCAACATGGAGTTGTCGCTATTATTAGAACACATGCATCTCCTAATTCAATGTCAAAGGTAATGCATATTCCATAAATTCTTTGATTATTCTTCTCAACTTAAGTTTACATAGTTTGTTAAGTTCTCCAATTCTCTTGTAGATTTAGGAGGATGGTACGTGATTCTAGGATCAATCCTTCAGTGCAAGGAACAGAGCCCAATATCCTAGAATTGAAGAGACAATGCGCTTTTGAGTTCTTCCATGGTAGCCGTTTTCCTAGGCAAGCTTTGGGGAGGGACGAGTCAAAGCGGTGTCACGTGTTTAAAATGTCCACCATAGGGCCCGCATCGGGTTTGGATCTGGTAAACCGTATGCGCCAAACACATGAGACAATGATTTGAGGAGGGCTTGGGTTTGTTTTGATCACGTTAGTAGGCATGTGCACGGATGGAGAACAATGGCTGCACCGTATATGATCCAAGATACATTTTGGTCTTTTCAATTTATTTAAAATTATGAACTTGTTTTTGGCTGCTTTCCAACTGTTATATTATGACATGCATCCTACAAGAGCTCATGACAATAGCGGCTTGTGAAATGAAAGAGAAGGACACATTGGCACAAGTTCTTTTTTGGGAAAGTATCAACAATTTTGTGGTGCAAAAAGGCTTTTCTAAACCTGAATTTTTTGGCTTTGTAGGTGATGAGGCGCGAGCCAACTAGAGTGCAGTGAGAACAGTCTATAATAATGGACTAGAGACTATAATGGAAGGTCATGAGCATTCCTGTCTTTTTCATTGGGAACAAAGCTTGAACATCCATACAATACAATATGTAGTCACGAATTTTCAAGAAGAGCACAAGTGACTATGCCATCATTGGCATTATACATTGAGTGAAGAGGAGGCACTCTTGAAATATAGACACATTAGATCATGGTGGATGAACGATAAAGTTGCTGATACAAACTTACCAGCCATGAATTGTTGGCTTAGTTGGTGACATACTAGATATCCCCCCTTATAAGTATATAGTCATCTTTAGCCCAAGAGGATGATGTAATAAACTTTATTGGAATAAATTGGTCTCAACTATAGTTCGCCTTGTCTTTTTTATTAATTGCCTTGTCAAATTTTTGGTTTGTTGTTGTTTTTCTCCTATGAATAATATATTGATAAAGAATTTCCATTGAAAGCACACCTACCCCTCTTATCACATTTCTTCACACTTCTCCCAACTCACACTTTCCAAACTTTCCTCACACCACATCTCCTAACTCTCTCATCTCTTTCTTAAGTACTCCTACACCTACTCCAACTCATGAAATGATAAGGAAGCAACAACTCTTTCTTAAGTACTCCTACACCTACTCCAACTCTCTCATCTCTTTCTTAAGTACTCTCTCATCTCTTTCTTAAGTACTCCTACACCTACTCCAACTCATGAAATGATAAGGAAGCAACAACTCTGACACCTTGCCCTTGAGAAAACCCAACAAACATCCATGAAAAATAACTTCAAACTCCATATCAAGGCACCACTAAAACCCAAAATGATATGGCTATAAGCACTCCCAAACATAAAATAAAGCTTCGAGGCTTACCCACCCATTTGATCCTCATTTTTTTGGTTTTTTTATTGACAAACAAAAACTAAGCCTCAAAATTTATTGAGCCTAGTGTGAATGTGACTTTTAAACATCTCTTTTGGTAAAAAAGAAAATTGTACCTACGAGTGCTAGCTCATCTGATAGAGCATTGGTCTCTACTCCCAAGGTCTTGTGTTCAAGTCTTGGGGGCCTCGTTAGGTCCCTACCCTTGATGGGTTGATTATAAGCATGTACGATGGGTTTGCCAGCCCTCATCCCAGCGGGGCCGCCTCCACCTCACGAAGGCTGGGTGTGTGTGTGTGTGTTTCTAAATTTCCTGTACCTTCAAAAAGAGAAAAAAAAAATTGAATTCTTGGCTTTCCTCTTGAAACTTGGACCACCATGTGTGTAAAAAATGATGAAGATCTTCCATGTTGCCTTTGTTGTGAAAGATAGGCATGTAAAAGTACCCTTATGGAGGAGGACATTCACACCACCCTTACTTTGTAAACATTCACATCTTCTTCATCTTCTAGCCATGAACTGCAGGCAGTGAAGCTTCACCAAATACGACTGTAGGCTAGCCATGAAATTACAACCAGTGTAGACAACTGAAGCAATATTGATGTGCGCATTGGCCCCTTTCTTACTCTTTTGCCGCCTCTTTCTTCCTCCTAGGCTATCAAAATTTTCTCTTTACTGCTGCAGATTCTTCTCCTTTGTCCATTATTCACCTTGCCTACAAGTCTCTCTGTTGTGCATGGCCTAAACCACATTAATTTCCATTCCTTGAATCTTTGTGTGCTTTGTTGCTCTGAAAATCACTAAACAACTCTTCCTCTCTCTATGCTTGTCCTTGCTTGATGATTAAACTACTAATCTTATCATAAATTATTCAAATTAGCAATGTCAAACCCATAATTATAAACATTTGAAAGATTGAATCACTTTAATTTCTGCATTCCCTCCCATGGATTTGAAAGAAAGCCTTTCTTCCCCACAATACTGAATTTTCTGCTTTCTTCAAATCTGAAAATTGAAAGCTTGTTACCTTCTTCTTTGCACAGCTTCCAAAGCTTGCTTTCTCTCGGGGGCGGACACACCAATGAAATGCCTTCCTCGTAGTCCAAAATGGTGGGTAAGAAGCCAGCAAATTATATGTTGAAACCTTAGCTTTAAGCGTTGGGAAGGAGATTTAAGAAGGTGATTAGCACAATAAAATACTCAAAAATCACACACACAACTAAGCTATGGTGGGAAAAAAGAAAGACACAGCTTCCTTTTCATGAGAAAGGAGTCATGCACTTCTCCAACCACACAAACCACCTTTTCTTTATATTTTATTAAATTGAAAAGGTATATACAACTTTCACTTGTGCTAAGGTTTCAATTTGAGGCTTTATTTTTCTAGTTGACTAAGGTTCTCATGCTACCAAAGAAACGAATAAATTTAAAGGTGCATTGGCTTTTACAAATTTGCGGACCTGCTATATAAATTGCCAAGCAATTATAAAGTGGTACAAAAGATATTGTAATAAGATGTTTACAAAGGAATAAATACCAGTAAATATTGATAAAATAATTGCTTTTGTCGATGTAGAACACTTTGTTGATACTATTTTGGTACCAAAAATAGAGGTTATCAACAAGGTAGAGCAAAGCTTGATGGGAGTCTACAAAGAATATAAATTTATTCGTGCCAAAAGATAATAGTGAAAATTCTTAACCACATAAACCATTGCTAAGCCTTTCGTGTTTGGTGGTATAGTTCTTATCAAGAATGTTAAGTTGTCTACTAGTGTAATTAATATGAAAGTCTATATTCTTTTCCCCAAGCTGAGGTAGTATGTATCCTATAGCATAAGACTATGTGTAGTGGAAGATGATATCCCACCTTGGCATTCTAAGAATTAGAGTTGTTATCAAGGCCTCCTTGAGCTTATAGAACGACTCTTTGCACTCTTTTGTCCATACAAAATGTACCAACAAGGCATTTGGTGGTCTCCCAATTTCTCCATACATAAACATGACCTATGAATCTTTGGATAGCTTTTGATGTTTTGGGTCTTTTGATTTCAACAATCACTCAAATCTTTCCTTCATCCGTAGAGATTCTATTCTTGGACACCACATGCCCTATGCCTTGTCTTTCACGATAAACTTGCACTTTTCAGGGTTTAGGCATAGTCTGTATCATCGACACCTTTCCTACACTTGCCTTACATGAGGTATGTGCTCTTGTTTACATAAAGATAATCCATGAATTTTGCAAACGGAAGCAAGATGAGACATATAAAACCACATAAAGCATGGAAACATACATACCAAGAATACCATGAAAGCTCCAACACATAGGGGAGAGAGAGAGAGAGAGAGAGAGAGAGAGAGAGAGAGAGAGAGAGAGAGAGAAAAGCATTGGCTCAATCTGCCCCGCAACTGAGTGCCATGAATGGTCCCCTCTGTGGGTATTTATAGTTTTTATTAAGATAAATTTAGCAAAATCTAGTTACAATGCTTTTTTTGCCCAATTTAGAACTTTTGATAATACAAGAGGGTGTTCTCACATGAAGAGTGTGTGTATACAAATAGTGTGCACATAATAGTGCATGGACATACATGAATATAGGGTGTCCATAGAAATCTTCATGGTTAAGAGTGTTCACATAAATCATTCTTCCAATTCCAACATTCCTCCTCGTTGAAAATGCAATTGTCCTTAGTTGCATAAAGAGTCGGTTGAAAAATTTCACTTATGATGTATGACCTATACTCATGGAGAAGTAAAACTAGAAAGTAGATCGATTAAATTAAAAAGTTAAATCATATTTCTTGAAAGAAATCCAATGGCCTAGTGATCGACTATTTCCCACAAAACAACTCATAAATGCGTCGAGTTAGAGGTGATCAAGCTCGCTCGCACATGATAATCCATCAATAATTCATCAATAATGCTAGCATTTCCATCATTCCCGTTGCTTAAAAACCTCATGCAATACCTCAACAACTCGATGACCTTTGCACGGAATAAATTCAACTGTAAAATATCATACCTTGTGCAATACCTCAATTCGGTGACCTTTGCACGCAACAAATCCAATTGTATAATATCAAACCTCGTGCAATACCTTGACTCGGTGACCTTTGCACAGAAAAAGTATAAATTTTAATCGTGTGAGACCTTCATCAGTACCCTCACATGAATGCATTGGCAACACCTCAACCGGTACCCTTACACAAATGCATCAAGAAATTCGTGTGATACCTCAACTCGGTGACCCTCACATGCTTGCATTAGCCCTAACACCAAATGCAAGATTAAATGAAATTGTTTGTGAGATAAGTTGATCAAGGCAAGGTGTGTGTGGCCCTAGCGTGTTCTAGAATTGCAATGAAGTGAACACTTATCCATATTGAAGAAATAATACCATAGAAAGGAAACTCATCTTGTTTGAAAGTCGAGTGTTGAGCCATGACATTGGAATCTATGATTTTTGTAGTGTTGAGACATGACATCGGACTCTATGATTTTTGTAGTGTTGCATGAATTTGACGAGGTAAAAGGAGTGAGGTGAGGAAGTGAAAGGTTTGAGAAGAAGCTTATAGGGTTGGTGGGAGGGGTACGATGAGGATACACTTGCAAAAGGATTAGAACCAGACAAACATGGCCTATACAATTATATATATATATATACATGTGTCTATATGTATGATGTATATATACATACATACATACATATATATATGTATGTATATGTATATATATATATATGTATATGTATATATATATATATATGTATATGTATATATATATATATGTATATGTATATGTATATATATATATATATATATATATATATATATATATACATGCCTATACATGGCCTATGCTCTAATACAACTATTGCGAATGGAAGAAAGATGAGACATATAAAACCACATAAAGCATGGAAACATACATACCAAGAATACCGTGAAAGCTCCAACACGTAGGGAGAGGGAGAGATAGAGAAAAGCATTAGCTCAATTGGCCCTACAACTGAGTGCCATGAATGGTCCCCTCAGTGGGTATTTATAGTTTTTATTAAGATAAATTTGGCAAAATCTAGTTACAATGCTTTTTTCGCCCAATTTAGAACTTTTGATACAAGAGTTCTCACGTGAAGAGTGTGTGTATACAAATAGTGTGCACATAATAGTGCATGGCCATACATGAATATAGGGTGTCCATATAAATCTTCATGGTTGAGAGTGTTCACATAAATCATTTTGCCGATTCCAACCATGAAGATCTCTAGGAATTTCCGTAGGAAATCCTTGTATGATGTACAAAATAGTATTTGAAACATAGCTGGTGTATTGGTTAAACCAATGACATTACTTTATATACAAATATTCCCCATTATATAGTGAAAACTATTTTTTGTTGGTCCTTTGGTCTATGGATACTTGGTTGTACCCAAAAAATCTATCCAAGAAGCTATAGGCTTATTTTCCTGCCACTCTTTCAAGCACATGTTATGTGTATGGTAGTGGGTAATGATCTCTTACCATGGCTGCATTTACCTTTTTTAAGTGTAGATCTTATCATTCCTTTTTACCTTTTTTAAGTTAACACATATGTAGATCGTACCATTCTTCTTGGACATGATGATGATTGGTGATACCCAATCTATATGCTCAATCTCATAAATGAACCCATTGATAAGTCTACTAACTTCATCTTTGATTGCTTTAGTGTACGTTTCGTTTATAAGTGCATGGTCTTTGTTTGACCAGCCTAGCACCAGCCACCACTAAAGGAATCATGTGCTGGCAAAACATTTGAGGGACTCCTTTTAAATTTGCATAGCTCTCAGCAAACATATCTCTATATTCCTTGAGTACTGCTACAAGCTATGTCTCCTCCTCTTGAGTCAGATCTATGGCAATCCACACCAATTTGGGCTCCTCTCTAGGCAATGCTAAATCCACCTATTTTACATTCTCTAGTCCACTCCTGGTTCCTTGGGTCTTTCCCTTTTTGGTGGTGGGGCACACAACTTTCAATTTTTCAATTTCATAACTCTTGAATTGAGAATGGAATTCTTTAGAGTCCTCCTCTTGATCACTGGACATTGGGCTCGAAGGCTCAGTCTCCATGTTGACTCTCCCTTCCTTTATAGCCTTGTTTCATCCTCTCCGTCCAAACTTGGAAGTATTTTTGGAGTTCACCAATGAAACCATATTGTAGTGGTGATCATTGGCTAGTGCTTTAGCTATTTTAGGATCTATTTTCATGGCATTTATAGTAGGTCTTTTCATTAGGTCCTTCTAGCTAGAGCAAAACTCCTATGTTGCCACCAATTCTTCCACATATTATAAGTATTGTTGTTCCCCCTCAAGGCTTTAGCGGGTCTCTCGCTCTAGACTTTGCTAGTTTTTTGGCTCTTTTAAGTAGAGCTTCTCTCTTTTTGAGGATATCTTTGAGATGAGACTGGTGTCTTGGTGACACTTCTCCTTTATCATCTTCATTGTTTGAGGAGCTGGCTAGTGCAAAACTTACACTTAAGCCCCTGATTGGCATTGTTTTTGGCTCTTGGGAAGACTTTTCTCTGTTTTTAATTCCTCCTTCCTTGGTAGAATGGGTGTCCCTATTTTTGGAAGCATCGGCCTGCTGACTGGGATCATGTCTCTACTATTTTCATCACAAAACTTTGCTTCCATCAGCATAGGATATACATCCATCGTGGCTAGCAAAGTGCATCTAATTTTTCTCCTCTTTGGGGTATGGTAGTAATGATGCTATCTAAGTTTCATCTTGTAATTCACATCTTTTGTCACTTTTTCCACTAAGTGGTGCATGTGTATTGAATTAGAGAGCGATCAGTCGTATCTGGCTCCAAGTCATTGATAGAGGCGTTCTGGTTACCTCTTTATACTTATGGTGCTTCAGGTTAGTATTTCCCTCTTGTAGAGAGGTAAATGATGTCATATCCCTAACTGTGAATCATCAAAAATTGGCACATGGATGGTCTTCTCAATATTACATCATAATTGATAGGCCTTCCAAAGTCGATGTTGGGAGTCCTACCATACACCGAGTGAGTATTTTCGAGCAAATTGAAAAAGCTAGCAGTGTGTGGCAAATCGTGTCTTAAAAAGAAGGACATTTATAATTTTTAAATCGCATGATGGAATTATAAAATAAAAGAGAGAAAGGAAATCTTTGTGAGTGCCAGTAAGAAAAGATGACACATAGTTAATTCCCAGAAGAAAATCTTTTGACAAAGTCTCCTTTAAACGAAGGACACAAACACGCCCTCCTCTGGGGAAATTTTTCTTTGAAAATTTAGCCTTGCCCTCATCGTCTAAGGATACAAATGGAATAAAAACAACCCCATAAATGTCATTATTTCTCTTAGCAGCTTGATTCAAATCAACATGTCCCCAATAGCTTGCTTAGAGCTATGACATTATTCTTTGGTATGAGCTAGACTCATGGTGGCCGCTATAGAGCTATGATACTATGGGGCTATTTTTGTTTACAAAATGCGGCCAAGATATGGTAATCATCAACATCATCTGAAGATATGGTCGTCATCATCATCGTATGGGGCCAAGATGGTCTCTACCATGATATGGTCTTCATCATCATCAAAAAAGGCCAAGATATGGTAATTGATGAGCAATAAATGATTGAACAAATACCTTATCATGATGAAAATATCTTGGCTGCCTCTTGGCTTATGAAGACAAAAGAAATACACTACGATGATGATAGTGATCAATGCATGATAGTTATGCATGCCTTGCACAAAGACATTGGAATAGCCATGAACATAAAAGTTTTCTTAAAAAATAAGCCTAGAGGAGGGCATGCCGTTTTCTTAAAAAATAAGTCTAGAGGAGGGCGTGCCAATGCACCCTCCTCCTGGGCTAAATTTTTAAATGTATTATGATCTTGTGTGTTAGAAAAAATAAGCCCAGAGGAGGGCGTGCCCTCTTCTAGGCTACTTTTTTAAACGTATTAGAGAGGCGACGTGCCCTCCTCTCGACTAATTTTTTAAATGTATTAAAGGTCTTGTGCTGACATACCCTCCTCTGGGCTTTTTTTTAAACACGTATTATGGTCTTATATGTTAGAAAAAATAAGCCTAGAGAGGGCACGTCGGCGTGCCCTCCTTTGGGATAATTTTTTAAATGTATTAAAGGTCTTGTACATTACTAAGGCGCCCTCCTCCACGTATTATGGTCTTGGGCTAATTTTTAAAACGTATTACGGTCTTGGGCTAATTTTTCTTACGTTGAAGAAGAAAATTAGGCCAAGACCATAATACGTGGAGGAGGGTGCCTTAGTACAAGACCTTTAATACATTTAAAAAATAAGCCTAGAGGAGGACACACTGGTGCACCCTCCTCTAGGCTAATTTTTTAAATGTATTAAAGGTCTTATATTGAGGTTCCCTCCTCCATGTATTATGGTCTTGGGATAGTTTTTAAAACGTATTACGGTCTTTGGCTAATTTTTCTTGCGTTGATTCTCTCCACATGCTTCTTCTTTCATCACTAGCTGTTGTGCCCTCCTTTGGGCTAGTTAAAACCGTGGCACAATAAACAATAATTAAAACTCGCCCACCCTCACATTCTTGCACATGTAGACCTGAGCCACCTAGAAATGATGTCCTCCAAGTTCCAAGTTCCACCCCTATTTTGCCTTAAGGATGTCGTTACACTGAGTTATGGTGTGGGCCATCGTTACACTCACTTATGGTGTGGGCCTTGGGGGCATGACACTTCCTGTGTTTCCTAATGAGTGAGGACACCTAAATTGTGCCGCATGGGAGCTCAACATTACTAACTTGTATTCTAGCATTGAGTGGTGATGAGCAACACACACCATTGAGGGATTTTGTAATCCCAATTTAGGGGGTCCGAAATAGAATTTAGGGGGTCCGAAATAGAATTTAAAAAAAGCCCAAAGGAGAGCACACCGGCACTCCTCCTTTGGGCTAATTTTTTAAACATATTTTTGTCTTACATTAATTCTCTCCTTGTGCTTCTTCCTTCATCACCATAAGTAACCGCGGTCTTCTCCCCTTTTCCCTTATCCTTTGGCTACACAACATACCCACTCACATAAGGCAAGCACATTCACACCATACACACCCCTATTATAGTTGGAACCATTGTATACTCCATTCTACTTGCATACACTAGTATTGCACCCGTGCTTTGTTGTCGACCAAGGTTCCAGAAAAGAACTATTCCCTCTCTACAACTATCTCTCTCTCTCTCTCTCTCTCTCTCTCTCTCTCTCTCTTTCACACACACACACACACACATGCACATGCACATGCACATGGCCCTCTCCCTCTCTCTGTCACGTACACACACTCTCAAATGTTGAAACTCTCTCTCTCTCTCTCTCTCTCTCTCTCGCACACACACACATGCACACACACATATGTAAATATATAGCATATATAATATTATGTTTTAGATACATATATCTATACATAGACACATATACTTATACATATATACATGTATTTAAAAATATAAATATAAACATCAACATAATTTAATTAATTTTGATTACATTGTAATGTGCGAAGATCGGTGATAAGCTGTGGTCACTTTTAAATATATAGATAGATATATCATACACACATCGAAACACACACATACACACACACACACACACACACACAAACATATATGTGTGTGTGTGTGTGTGTGTGTGTGTGTGTGTGTGTGTGTGTGTGTGTGTGTATGTATATGTATATACATACATATGTATGTATGCATAAATGTAAATAAAAACACACACAAATGTATACACATGGTTTTTATTTCATTTATATTTTTGTTATATTTTACTAAAAGCTACTTTTTATTCTCTATCTCTATCTCTCTCTTTTCACCCTCTCCCTCATCACATCTCTCTCTCTCTCATCACATCTCTCTCTCTCTCTCTCTCTCTCTCTCTCTCTCTCTCTCTCTCTCTCTTTTCACCTTCTCCCTCATCACATCTCTCTCTCTCTCTCTCTCTCTCTCTCTCTCTCACACACACACACACACACATGTACACACCACACAGACACTAATACAAACGCACACACTCTCTCCTCCCATACAAACTATCTCCTACGTAGAAATTCTCTGCCTCTCTCTCTCTCACACACACACACACACACACATGTACACACCACACATACACTAATGCAAACACACACTCTCTCCTCCCACACAAACTATGTGCTACACAGAAATTCTCTCTCTCTCTCTCTCTCTCTCTCTCTCTCTCTCTCTCTCACACACACACACACACACACACATGCGCGCGTGCGCGCGTGCGCGCACTTAAATAGATTTACACACATATATATAATTTTAATTAATTATATTTTAGATTAAATTTTAATGGTAGGGATGAGTGGTGAGGTGTGCTCACTCTCAAATAAATCACACACACACACACATGCACACCCTCTTTCTCTCACATACACATGCACACACTCTCAAATGTCAAAACTCTCTCTCTCTCTCTCTCTCTCTCTCTCTCTCTCTCTCTCTCTTACACACACACACATGCACATGTACTGTACTAATGCAAACGCACACTCTCACACACACACATGCACATGTACTGTACTAATGCAAATGCACACTCTTCCCCCCCACACACTCTCACACATAGACTTCCATGTCTCTGTCTCTCTCTGTGTTTCTCTCTCTCTCTCTCTCTCTCTCCCCCCTCCACACACACACACACACGCTATCTCTCTTCTCACACACACTCTCCCACATATAGAAACTCTCTCTCTCTCTCTCTCTCTCTCTCTCTCTCTCTCTCTCTCTCTCTCTCTCTCTCTCTCTTATATACATTCATGCACACACACAAACATACTTCTTTCTCATGCACACGTGCACACACACATACACACTCTCTCTCTCATGCACCCACATGTAAATATATATTATCTATAATATTATATTTTATTATATTAAAAGATGTATACCTATATATACATGTGCATTTATAAAATAAATAAACATATATACACATATATTTTTAATTAATATTAAATTTTAATATGTGGGGATGCACGATGAGGTGTGTTCACTCTTAAATAAGTGTATCTTATGTACAATGTCTTTTGTCTTCTCTTTTGCATACATATGTGTGTGGTTGTGTGTGCACATACACACGTATGTGTGATTGTGTACTGTCTTCACGCGTGCATGTGTCGTGCAAGTGTCTTGATTGTGTGTATGTGTTAGTGTGTATTTGTTGTGTGTGTATACATGGTGTGTATGTTTTTATTTATGTGTATCCATAGTGAGTGTCTGCATGTACGTGTGTGTGAGTATGAGAATATACTCGTGTGTATATCTATGTGTGCGCACGTGTAGGTGCATATGTGTGTGTGAGTATGTGCACAAAGTTCTTCAACCCTTTCTCTACAAGTTTGTGTTGGTCTTCTACTGGTGTATAGAAAGGGTGAAGAAGAGCATTTGAAGCATATGTGCATGGTTTTTGATGCTTTGCATGCCAATAGATTTTATGCCAAGGAAAGCGAGTGCACATTCATGGCTAGTGAAGTGGATTACTTTGGTTATATAGTTGGCAAAGATGGCATAAGAGTGGATACCATGAAGGTGGAGTGTGTGAAAAAGTGACCTATTCCAACCAATACAACACAATTGAGGGGTTTCTTGGGACTCTCTTCATTTTATACAAGGTTCATAGAGAAGTATGCACACATAGTCACACCATTGAGATGGATAAGCTCAAGAAGGAAACATTCTTTTGGGATGCAATTGCAAATAAGAGTTTTGAAGAGCTAAAAAAAAATGCTTACATCAGTCCCTATTTTGGTGTGTCTCGACTTTTCAAATCCATAGGACGGATGCATGTGGAAAAGGCATTGGGTCCGTATTGTATCAAGATCATGGGGTAATTGCATATGAGAGCTGCAAATCGGATGGCAAAGAGATGGAATTGCATGTCTATGATCAAGAGATGATTTCCATCTTACATGCAATTAAGAAGTGGCACCATTATCTCTATGGGAGTTGTTTCTATGTGAAGTGATCATAGGGTGCTCAAATACTTTCTATCACAACAATCGACTTTATCTCTAAAAAGAAGTAAAGAAGATTTTGAGATTACTTATACAAAGGGAAAAGATAATGTAGTGGCTGATGCACTTTCACGGATGTGGTCTTGTTCATTGAATGCAATCTTGGAGCTACATAAAGATTGTGTCATGGATATTCAAGAGGAATATCTCTTGGATGAAGAAGTGTTATAAGTGGTGCAGAAATTACAGCAAGGCACCCACCATGAAGATTTACCACATTATGAGCTCATGAATGGTCTCTTGTATTGTAAGGACAAGATTTATCTTGTATCTAGTTTGTCATATAAGAGCAACATGATGGAGGGAATGCATGCAACCCCTATGGTAGGTCATTTGGGCCTCTATAAAACCTTTGCCAAGATAAGGAGGAGTTTCTTCTGGAAAGGGATGTGGAGATATGTGTATGCATTGGCCATGTCAATTAAACAAGGATCCAACACATAAGCCGGGAGATTTGCTTTAGCCTTTTCCTATTCCCGAGGGAAAGTGAACGCATATAATCATGGGTTTCATCACGTGACTTTCTTGCACAAGGAAGGGTTGGGACAACTTTTTTGTAGTAGTGGAACAATTGACAAAGATGGCACACTTTATTCCCACCAAGGTCACCCATTCGGCATCTATGGTTGCAAGATAATTTATGGAGTTTGTATTCAAGTTACATGGAATGCCTCAACAAATTATGAGTGATAGAGATGCCAAGTTTATGGGATCATTTTGGAGAACACTATTTGAGCTTATGGGTACCATGTTGACTCCTACCATTGCCTATCACTCGGAAATGGATGGGCAAATAGAGAGAGTCAATAAGTGGGTGGAGACATATTTGAGACACTTTTGCCGTATGATACTCAATATGCTTGGCATGAGTAGTTACCTTTGCCAAAATTTTCTTACAATAGCACACATCATGTAAGCATTGGCATGTTGCCTGTTGAGGCTACTTATGGATACAAAGTGGATGCGCCAATCGTGATCAACAAAGAGGAGATTGCATCAAAATGCAAAGGATGAGGTGGAAAGAATGCAAACTCTTATATAACAATGCAAGGAAAATTTCAAGAATACTCAAAGAAGTATGAAGCAATATGCCAATGCCCATAGGAGATTTGTGGAATTCAATGTGGGTGATTAGGTGCATTTATGAATACCAAAATCAAGATATGCATCTCTCAAGGGTAATACAACCACCAAATTGGCACATACGTACTATGGTCCATATAAGATTGAGAGAAGGGTTGTTGGGCCAGTAGCTCATAAACTATTGCTAGCGGAAACCACATGCATACATGATGTGTTTCATGTGTCTCAATTGAAAGCATATATGGGACCCATAATGGAAGTATAAGATGAGTCACCTCCAGTGAATGAGGAAGGTATGCTTGAGTATGTACCAGAAAAGGTGTTGGGCACCAGAGAGTAGGTGTTACGGAAGCATTATTTGGTGGAATACCTTATCAAATGGAGAGGTTTACCCAACAAAACCCGCCTTAACCTTGGAAGGTTATGAAGGCTTTATGGGTGCATTTGGTCCGCCTTAACCTTGGAAGGTTATGAAGGCTTTATGGGTGCATTTGGTCGGTCAAATGAAGAGGCATAATAGTGGTTTTGCTTTTGGAATTTCCTATAAACCACTATTAGAGAGCTTCATGCTACTTTGGGATCATGAAACTTGCATTTGGGAGTGTTGATAAAGGAGGTACCTTCATGGAGAGAAATTTTGGGGTTGTTTTACATGCTTGAGATGCAATCTTTGGTCATTGGAAGCAATTTACAGCTATGAATCCCTTGAGGATGTTCTTACATGAGTCATTCTTTTCCACATACTTGGTGGACATGGATTTTAGCACTTTTATTTGGATACCCAACCCATATGGAAGCCTAAAAGTTATAATATTTCAAGGACAAAACCTATGGGTGGGGATGGTTTGTAATAAAGTACTGAAGGACTATGGGCTTTGGGCATGGCCCAATGTGGAGACCAAGGCATTATTAAGTGTGAAAAGGGGCCAAATGTATATTAGACAATTATAAGACCAAGTTTTATATACCACTTTATGACTTTTACTCAATATCAATCAAGTCTTACTCATGCAGGCTTTCATGGTGACCTTCACCTATGTCTAGACTTCCATGTAAACGATGTCTCATGTCTCCTGACTCCACGTTAATGAGTCTACTCTTTTCTCCCTTCTTGCACATCCTCTTCAACTTGTATGATGTATAACTTCAGCATATACACATAAGATTGGTAGGTCCATGCATCTTGTACGCATAATCATTTGATTCATGTGTATAGAAATGTAGGTACAATATAAAAAGATCTCACTTCCATAGCTATTGTTTATAAACCCTAACTCTATCAAATACTAGTTTTTCACCTTTCATAAGCATTTCATTAAATCTCCATCATTAAGTTTCCAAAAAATATGTTTTACATTAAAACCTATCAAAAACCTAAATGTACATTATAATTATTAATTGAGATTAAGTTATTCAACCCTTAATCTATGTTAACAAAATTTAGGTTGATACTTAGCTTTATCTTGAATCTATATGTACTTGTAATCATCTTTCCACTCTCACTCTTGGTACATTTAATCATTTAATAATTTAGGATTGAGATTTGTTAGTCCTTAATTAGTGGCTAGTATTTTTTAATGATCCATTGCTTGATTTTGATCCTTTGAGTAGTGCATAAATATCTTGTTACCCTCTTTGCATTGTTGTGTCCATAATGTTTTGAGTAGATAGAGCTTCATCACTACATCAAGTACCACAATGTCTTAGAACTTAGAATTTGACTTGGAAAAGGAGAAAGATGTGGATTGCGAAGAGGAGGATGCTACACAAATCACCCATCAAAATGGTAGACAAACAGGAGAGGAGGGTTGCAATCCTTTCTTACAGATGAGAGCTAATGGAAGAGTTGAACGCGATCCATTTGAAGTCCACATAGTTGAAGGTGGTCCACTTGCAATCCACAGTCACCCTAAAAGAGAATAGAACCTTTGCCCATTGCTTATTAGTCAACTGAGTGCTTTAAAGTACTTAAGAGACTTGATGTCGTGTACGAGAGCATGACAAGGATTGGTCTTAGGCCAATGCTACAAAATGGACCTCTAGAAATGTTTGTAGTACATATACTCATATAACTCTTTACCATTTCTTACCACTCAATTGAGTGCTACAAAGTATTCAAGAGACCTAATGTGCAAGAAAGCATAACAAGGATTGGTCTTAAGCTAGTGCTACAAAGCCTACCATGGGGAATGGACCTCTAGTAATGTTTGCAATAGTATGAATCCGCGTACAATAAAATCCAATGTAATTTGAGTTTGATCCAAAAAAAGTTGAAACTATGGTTTGTTGGCCAAATCCTAAAAATTAGTCAAGGATGTCCATAGTTTCTTAGGTCTCACAGGTTGGTGTTGACTTTTTGTGAAGGACTATGCAAAGGTTATTGATCCTTTAACTAAAATGACCAAGAAAGATTTACCTTTCAAATGGACTCCACAATGCTAGTTGCTAGAGTGGTTTTAAAAAATTGAAAGTTAACATTGTAGCTTATCCACTTTTAAAACTTCCAAATGGACTCTGTAATGCTAAAGTAGTTTTAAAATTTTGAAGGTTAACCTTGCAGCTTATCCAATTTGAAAACTTCCAAATGGACTCTGTAAGATTCCTCCCCAGCCTCTCAAGATGTCCAGCATCTTCCCGTGTTATTAAATCCCTCTTCAAAAATATAAAAGATCTTGTCTCTGCCTGTTTTGACTTAGAGAGAGAAAATATTCTAGAGAGAGAATATTCAAAATTTGAATATTTTTGGATAAAAAATATCTCATCTTATTAAAATGAATTCCCCTGAAACACAAATTCAAAAAGAACTTTCCAATGTGCAATTGGAATTAATAAGAAATAAGTATAAAGGACCTTAGCCTAAGGGTCTAGATTTTCAGAAATTTTTGGATTATGGTCCAATTAAGGTTCCTGTGGGCCAATAGGATCAATCCATGTGTGGGGAGGAGATAAATCCAATTTGTAAAAGAAGATACCCAAAAATGAGTAAATGCTCACATAAGATGAAGAGTTGACTATGTACAAGGTTTATTAGTAAGAAACTATGAGTAATATCAAAAAATATGAGATATTTTGGGTATAATGATTCCATTTTGACGCATATGTAAGGAAGGGGAGTACATTAAAGGAGGTGCATACTTCACATGCTTGAATGAGTTTTAAACTCAAAATATAATGCGATATTTTTATCTCTCCTCTCTCTTGAACCAAACCAAATCAAAATGGAACCAAACTAAATCAAAAAGTAACCAAACTAGGTCCAAATCTAGTCCAAATTCAACCAAACTGAAATTTAGAAAATTCTAAAAATCAGTTAGCTTTGGTTAGAGCTTCCCTCTCCTATAAATAGAACATGAATCCTTTGAAAAAAATAGGAGAATTTTACTATATTAGAATTATGCTGAAATAATGCTAATTTTTACTATTCTCTAAAATTCTCTCCAAATTGATGAAATTGGAGCTTACCTCTTTCTTCAATCCCCATTGGTGGCTCCATCAACATACTTAACCAATTGATTGGTTGGGGGCCTCTACCGTGAACAAAGAATCAAGCAATTTGTAAGGTAAATGGTGAATTTTGATCTTTTCTATAATTTCTCAATGTTTCTCTCTTCTCAACCCCTCTTAAGCTTGAGAAGCTTAATTGGAATGGTTTTTGAATGCTACTGAAGTTAATTGATGAATGGTAGTGAAGAGTTACATAACTTGATGAATGCTATTGAAGTTAATTGATTAATGATAGTAAAGAATTACATAAATTTTCATTTATGCTTAATTCTAATGGTTTTTATGTAATTTCTCTCTCTCACTCAAGAAATGGTCAAACTCATGACCCATTCTCAATCCAAATGAAGCTTTTCATAAAGCTTTTCCTTAATCCAAGATTAATCTATGCTTGAGGCCAAATTAATGGCTTTTTTCTATGCTTTTAGTTTATGTATTTCATGAATATTGATGATTCAATCCATTATGGATTAATGATCCAATTAGGGATCATTCTAATTATTTTCTTAATGATAAGCTTTATCCCTTAGAATAATTGAGATTTATCAGTCATAGCAGCGGAGCTATGGTAAAATTTTTAAAAATTTCACATAAAATAATTTCATTCAAAGCATGAAAAGAGGACTTCCTACCATATTCTAGGAATTATCATCCTAGATTAATTGAAAGATATTCATTGTAATCATAGAGAAATTGATTTTTATATTATACATAATTTATTTTCATGCATAGAGGTATGCATAAAAGATTATTATTTTAATGTAAAAGTGTTACTTTTATCATAATTGGATTTCATGCATAGAGGTATGCATAAAAGATTATTATTTTAATGTAAAAGTGTTACTTTTATCATATTTGGATTTCATGCATAGAGGTATGCATAAAAGATTATTATTTTAATGTAAAAGTGTTACTTTTCTCATATTTGGATTTCATGCATAGAGGTATGCATAAAAGATTATTATTTTAATGTAAAAGTGTTACTTTTATCATTTCTCATAATTGGATTTCATGCATAGAGGTATGCATAAAAGATTATTATTTTAATGTAAAAGTGTTACTTTTATCATAATTGGATTTCATGCATAGAGGTATGCATAAAAGATTATTATTTTAATTCAAAAGTGTCATTCTCATTTAAAATGAATTTATGCATAGCAAGATGCATAAAAGATTGATTTTTAATTCAAAAGTGTCATTCTCACTTAAAATGAGTTTATGCATATGAGATGTGATAGGATGTGATAAGATGTGTATGAGATGAGATAAGATGTGATAAGAGGTGTATGAGATGTGATAAGATGTGATAAGATGCATATGAGATGAGTTAGGATGTGATAAGATGCATATGAGATGTGATAGGATGTGATAAGATGTGTATGAGATGTGATAGGATGTGATAAGAGATATATAAGATGTGATAAGATGTTGAGATGAGTTAGGATGTGATAAGATGAGTTAAGATGTGATAAGATGTGTATGAGATGTGATAGGATGTGATAATAGGTGTATGAGATGTGATAAGATGTGATAAGATGCATATGAGATGAGTTAGGATGTGATAAGATGAGTTAAGATGTGATAAGATGTGTATGAGATGTGATAGGATGTGATAAGAGGTGTATGAGATGTGATAAGATGTGATAAGATGCATATGAGATGAGTTAGGAGTGATAAGATGAGTTAATATGTGATAAGATGTGTATGGGATGAGGTAAGAAGTGTATGTGATGGGATAAGATGTATATGGGTTGTGATAAGGCGAGAATGGATGTGATGTAAAAGAATAGATGTGGAGGCGTATGTGGTTATATGAATGGGAATGTGAAAATGGATGTATGAATGTGAATGTGGATGTGTATGTATGGATGTGAATGTAGATGTGGATGTATGGATGTAGAAACAGATGTGGATGTATGAATGTGGATGTGGATGTGGATGTATGAATGTAGATGTGGATGTGGATGAATGCATATAGATGTGGATGTATGGATGTGAATGTGGATGTGGATGTGGATGTGGATGTGGATGTATGGATGTAGATACGGATGTGGACATATGTATGTGGATGTGGATGTATGAATGAGTATGCATGTAGATGTGGATGTATGGATGTGAATGAGGATGTGGATGTGGATGTATGAATGTATATGTGGATGTGGATGAATGCATGTAGATGTGGATGTATGGATGTGAATGTGGATGTGGATGTATGGATGTAGATACGGATGTGGATGTATGTATGTGGATGTGGATGTATGAATGAGGACGTGAAAATGGATGAATGCATGTAGATGTGGATGTATGGATGTGAATGAGGATGCGGATATGGATATGGATGTGGATATGGATGTATGGATGTGGATGTGTATGTATGAATGTGAATGAGAATATGGATGTGGATGTGGATGTATGGATGTGTTTGTATGAATGCGTATATGGAATTGGATGTATGATGTGGATGTACGAACATGGATGGGTATGTAGAATAATGAATGTGAATGAGTATGTGAAATAATGTGTCGTCGATATGAGTGAATGGATGAGAATGAGTACACATATGAATGGAATGTGGAATAAGTAATGTGGGCCGAGGAGGGATAATGTGGAAAGACGAGAGTTCGATATAGAAACTGTATTTTGTGAACTGTTTGTAAATGACTGTTTTATGTCAAGAATGCTGGGGAAGCATTTTGACCGTCTTGTGGACTAAGGTCGTGAGACCTAACTGATAAAGTTGCAACTGCTGTGACGGAGAGTCAATGGAGGACGTCTCGCGTAGCAAGGTCGACCGAGGTCAGCCTCGGTTCGATTTAAATGGTGAGCTTCCGGTACGGTGGATGAGGGACCAAGGAAGCGGCCTATGAGTGAAGCGCTAGGTCACCTGTGCAAAGGATCCTGGAGGGTGCTTACAGTGCTCAGGCTCTGGGTTGCCGAAGATACCCACATGTGCGTCGTGGAAGATATTGGAACAAGGAGCAAGAGTTGTTTTCTGAAACTGGGCATGGATCTGGTTGACTGACCTTGCTGGTCCTCAACGGATGAGTCCTTAGCTCTTTTATATGGATCTGTTGGTTGATCTTGCTGATCTTCAACGGATATTCCATCTTGATTTTTATATGTGAAAATATTGTCGGGTACTATAAGCTAGGAACTATTGAAAAGGCCCCTGAGTGAACAGGTGGTGAGCATTCTGGTTGCCAATGATGCCATAAGTACACCGATGAATGAATGATTGGAAATATGGATTCAACCAGAGAATTTGAGGATTGTGGTTTTATTAAAGGATTGTTTTAAAGTTAGCTGATGCTGAGAAAAAGGCAATTTCATATTGGGTGTGTAAGTGGTGTGACTAGTTTTATGTTTGCATGAACTTCTAGCTAGGGGGCCTGGGAACTCTTTTCCCTGGTACCCGGGACAAAACCTAACCAAATTCCTAATTGGATCCCATCACTACAGTGGTTGGGCGGTTGGCTAACCCATGGGACTGGATGGGGTTAGGCTGGACTGATGGATTCGTGAATCGATACTCAATTTCTGTTGTTACGATAGATGAAGTAAATCCCGGATAGTAATTGTTCTATGGATAGGAATCAACGGATGTGCCTCTTGATGGGACAAAAGCGTTGATCCCAATGATCCAAGTGCAAGTTTCTTCCTTGATCTAGCCGAGTATCTTTATAGGTGCAGTCGGATCAGCTTGATTAGTAATGGTCTTGACTACGTTAGAGTAAAAAGATATCCTGGTGGAATCGCCCGTGCTTTCCGGGTAAAGGAAGTTTTTCCGGGTTCGGTTTTGGAAAAACCGACGGATTAGTCTCTTGTCCGAATATCCGTGGGGACGAGGCCCCGAGTGTGGGAGCCTGCCTCGCACAAGAAATGCTACTTCCGCTGCTAGCACCCCGAATCCGTTGCGCGGTGGGAACAGGGATCTTACAGTTGGTATCAGAGCAAATTGGCTAATAAAGATCAACTGAGAAACCAATTAAGTCAAAAATCTATCAAAAAGCACAAAAAGGTTGTAATTGTGTGATATAATTCATACAATTTGATATTCAAACTGAAAATTCATAAATTAGTAATTGGGTCTTCAGATGGAAGTACCGCAATTGTATGGAACCCTGACTTTGCTTGAGGCCTAGACATGATGGTATTTACCTTATAGTTCCAAGTATCATGACTATCCGTATATACCGAGGGTATAACTGCAGCTCTTTACCGGCAGTATATACGAGTAAATCTAAGACTTTAAATTATAAGCATTAATGCTATCCAGATGATGAATTCGAATGTGGTAGATATGATTTTTAATTCTGTTTGAGAACTGATGAATTGATTTGGATTCTGATTGAGAAATGATGATTTCTGAAGTTAAGTTGAAATGATGATTTCTGAAGTTAAGTTGAAATGTAATAAGCTGAGCGAAACCACAATGTGGATGATTGGGACGAGTCCCTGTGATGATAAATGATGATAATGATTTCAGCAAATCACTCTGAGATTAGTGGATTGTGCTGTCAAAATTGTGCTGTCAAAATTGAGATTAGTGGATTGTGCTGTCAAAATTGTGCTGTCGAATTGCTACTGTTAATACTTTTGACACGGTAGATCAAGTTAAGGGATGACAAATTGAGAACTTGCTTGACTGAAATTCCCGTGGAGGAATGTTCAGAAAGAAATTTTTCGGTCTAATGGACCATTATCGTGTTAAAGATATGAATGATATGATTTGAATGAATTGTTATTTAATGATGAGTTCTATATAAGGGATATTTATCCTAGTATTTTGTTGGGTTGACCAAAATATAAGGAACCTCAGAATAAATTGGATCTTAAGAAAAAGAGTTGTCCTCTACTTTGCGAGATGAGGACATCTCACACTTTTTTAAGTGGAGTAGAATGTAAGATTCCTCTGTTGGAATTAGGGTTGCAGGAAAGCACACAAAGCTTGGAGAAGAAGAAGCAAGAATGTACACAACACAAAGTGTATTAGATTGTGTCAATGTACAAAAGATAAGTTAGCCCTAGAGTGATCGGCGTATATACAAACCGGGGGAAAAAACCTCCTAAAGAGGGAAAAAGTGCCCCGGCGGTCCTAAGTGTGTTCACACACATCATTGCCTATATATATATATGGCAACAAATCCCCCCTAGGAGTGATGGTGTGAACGAGAGCTGGCACTCATGTATAGGGGAGTGCCATGCCCGAAGTAGATCAGTCCACAAAGGGGAGCAAGCCCAAAGCTTTGCGGAAAGCTTCGAACTTCTCACGAGGAAGCGCCTTTGTGAAAAGATCGGTGAGGTTGTCCTGTGTTGGCACATAGGCCAAGCTGATCTCTCCTGCTGAGAGTCTCTCCCAGACATAGTGATAATGCACCTCAATGTGCTTTGTGCGAGCATGAAAAACTGGGTTTATCGCAACTGCCAATGCACTCTAGCTGTCAGTGAAGATAGAGGTGGCAGACTCCTGTCCAACACCCAAGTCAGCCATAAGCGGTCTGAGCCACACACACTCAACCGTAGCTGTGAAAGCTACCCTGTACTCAGCTTCACAACTAGAAGTGGCCACAGTAGGTTGCTTCTTGCTCAACCAAGATATGCATGAGCTACCGAGCATGAAACAAAAACCACTTGTGGACACTCTTGTGTCATAGCAACCAGCCCAATCTGAGTCCGAAAAAGCATGTAAATCTGACGGCAATGATCCCCCCTTGGGATAAAACAACCCAAGATGTATGGTGTCACTCAAGTAGCGAAAGATGCATTTAACTGCCTTCCAATGCTGAGACCCTGGGCTATGCATTGCAAACTGAATGTCCGGCTTCGTAATGCATACATAAATGAGGCAACGAACAGCTGTCTGATAAAGTGTGACATCAAAGTGATCTCCAGTATCATGAAGACTCAACTTCAAACCTGTCTCCATTGGAGTAGCAATAGGCTTGAAGTCCTCAAGGCCAAATCTCCGCAACAATGTCTCAATATACTTTGTCTGACACAAAGCAATACCTCCATCATACTGTTTAAATTGTATCCCCAAATAATGATGCAAATGCCCCAAATCTGACATCTCAAAGGAGGCATTCAAATCAGCCTTAAAATCAGCAATATGACTTTCATTTGGTCCTGTGAGAGCAGCAGCATGTCATCGACATAGAGAGCAATGATTAGATGTACATCATCCACACATTTAACATATAAAGTGCTTTCTGTTGGACTATTCTGAAAACCATGTGCAGTCAAATATGCATGTATCTTTTCATACCAAGCTCGTGGAGCTTGCTTTAAACCATATAAAGCCTTTTTCAACTTGCACACTTTGTTTTCCTGCCCTCTTTGAACAAAACCATGAGGCTGCGATACATACACCTCCTCATACAAATCTCCATTCAAGAACGCAGTCTTTATGTCCAACTGATGTACATTCCAACCATTATGAGCTGCCAATGCACAAATGCTACGAATGGTAGTCATACGACAAGTGGGAGCAAAGGTCTTGTAACATACCCATCTTCACTAATAAAGAAATGTCCATGTAATTATGAGTTTTTATGGTATAAATATCAATGATTTTATTATTTGAGTCATTTCTACTTAGAATCTTCAAATTCTGAGTCCAAATTTAGAATCTGCGCGCGATTTTACCCTAATATAGGATTTTACAGCATCCAAAACGGACACCGAATCAAGCCTATACGCTAATTTCAATCATTTTAGTTAAAAAACGACGACCTTTAAACCTTAATAAATGCACGACCGCACGTCTGATTGACGAACGGTCTGAACCCCTGCGACAAGGAGAACCTCCCGGACAAAAAAAAAAATTTTCGCCCCTCAGGGCGGTCCGGCACGCAAATCGAGACGGGCACCCCAAATTTGGGTACCCCGTCCCAAAATTTGGTCCGTACACACTTACTAGGACGCCCGTACAATGGCCGCCCAAGAACCAAAGGACGACCGCCCACTATATGGTCCACGCGTAACCGTAGGTGGACACCCAGACCAGATAAGGTACATGCGTACCACTCCTTTCCCAGATAACCGACACCGTACCTTTCCCCTAGACCCATGCAGGCCACTGATCCATAACCTTTGAAGGTACACCGTCCTTTCGTCCTTGCTTTGCGCAGCGCCCGTACCCTCACCCCTCAGCTATATAAACCCTCGGGGTGCTCCACAGACGGCACGCATTTCTATGTAGCGTATGCCCTGTTGTGCCACCGTCCGTACCACCGTCCGTCCCTGTGTAGCGTACTTGCTGCAAGTACAGCCGCCCTTGCAGCCACCCTTCTCACACCCCCTCATTTGGCTCTTTTCAGATAAGCCAAATTTCCTCCATCCCCCTCTTGCTAGAGGCCAGTGTCCTTAACTCTTCTCCCCCCCCGTGTGAATAGACTTACAGAGAGGCTTGCAGCAACCCCTCCCAGCCCTCTCCATGTTTTTGTCTTTGCCCTTAAGGACATCTCACAATTCCTCCCCCCCCCCATTTGCGTAGACTTTAGTAAGGGTTTTTTGACTCAAGCGAGGGTTCGTGCGCCATATTCTTTTGCTCGTACGGTGAGCAAAAGAACTCGGAATTTAGATCCGACTGAAGCGTTTCGATCGCAGCAGCGAGCTCTATGAGGCGACGCCTAAGATGGCCTCATCCCGGAGACGATAAAATATTGCCGCAAGAGGAGCACGTAACAACAAGATGGGGGGAGATGCGCCTAATGCGGCTCCAGTCCTCCCTTTTCAAGCCCCTCAAGGAAACGGTGGCCAGGTTAGCTTGGTTAATTTTCAAAAGAAGAGATTTCTCCTTAAATTAGTATTAATGAATGGTGTCTTTTTCTTTTAAAATGAGGACATAAAAATTATATGAAGTTATGTTGTATTCGATAAATTGCGTTGAAATTGTTATCTTCATGAACTGTGAATGCTATATTTAGTAAATTGCATTGAAGTTGTTATCTTTAGAATTCAATATTTTTTTTGGCTTCAACGCTAACTCCGTTACGTGCTTGTGTAGCCGGGCGGCGTCGTTAGCAAAGCCCGGGAATGGCCCAAGATATCCCTCATACCTTTGGGAGAATAAGGATCGCCGATTGAGGCGAGAGATTATGAGGCTGCCTAGTTCTGAGGGCCCAGGCTAGTGCGGTAAATAAGCCCACCCTAGTGTGCAGACATCCCTCTGAGGAGCGGGAGGATCGAGCGATGGAGCCTGAGAGGGCGACAGGCCGGCTTGAGTTCTCGCCAGCGGCGGACGATGAGGTGTATGGTCCCGTAGGGTTTTGCCCAGCATGTAGAGGCTGGAAGGCCGAATTCTAGATCATCGGCAGAATAAGAATAAGAGAGCTGGTTTGGCTTGTATGGAAATGGAATTATGTATAAACTTTTTATATAATTACATCTTGTCTTTGGTATGATTGTATTGTGTAAGAAGGCTGTTTTAACGAACCTTGTGAAGAAGGGCCCTAATTAAGGAATATGTTTATTTATGTCAAACAGTGTGGTAGTATTAATTAGAAAACAAATTGATGCGTGAGTAGGGTGGAAAGTGGGAGGATGGAATGCCCTGACGGCACCATCCTATGGACGGGTGGACCCGATTAGTCGGGTAGCTTTCCAACAGATTAAGTGAAAGCCCTACGTTAGATAGTTAGGTTCTTGGGCAACTCTATTCTAGAAGACTAGACCAGCGGCGGCGGCTGTGCCTTGCATAAGATGAGAAAAAAAGCGTTGTCTCTAGAAATCAAGTCTAGTAGTTGCCCAAATTTTTGATCAATTGCCCTATGGGTGATTTGATGTTTAGAAAATCACGCTTCCCCTGTGGGATAGAGCTAGGTCATACCTATGAATCGTATCCTTGAATCTCTACAGGGTCAAGGTGTCGATGAATAGGAAATTTTTCCCAAGATAAGACTTAGCGGACTATCTTAAGTGTTTCTCCCAATTTTAAAAGGGAGGGACCTTACAATTGGTATCAGAGCAAGTTTGGCTCCTAGGAATTGCAGTTTAAGGGCTGTTTTGTAATAAATGTTTTACCTAACATAATGATAATTAGTAAAGACATCCTACTAAAATAAATAAGTTAAATTGATGTTTGAATGATTGTAGGAAGAGGAAGATGCCTACTCCAAATTTCTAGTTTTCCAGTGCATCTTCGAGACTGCTAGTCACTCCTCGAATTTCGAGTTCCGCGACACCATGGTACAGATATTAGAGAAGATATCCCTCCCTCATTTCTCTCGTATTCAGAGAGGATGGGGTAGAGATTTCTGGAGTCGTGGGCCGAGATACTTCTTCATCCGAGCAGATCAGATTGGGAACCTCACCACCGACCTTAAGCGGATTCGTTGGATTGAGAAGCTGAAGATGGTCCGCTTATTTTGGTTCGTCGGTACCCCCAGGGCCGACACCTCGGTGACTATAGATGGGGTTCGCATACCTCAGGATCGCTGGGTGTATGACAAAGTGATGCGGGTCTTACCTGCTGATAGAGTAGCGGTGTTGGGATCTGTCCCAATCCAGAGTTTACCACCCTTACCATCAGTTTTTAGAGTCTTAGAAACTACAGCGGAACCCCCATATTTCACCTATGTGGACCACTCTACCCTTATGTCATAGTTAAGCCTAGGAATTTCCCTTCATAGCAAATAAGACTGATTATAGTCTCAGAACTTTGTAATAAAACTTGTCCTTGTAAATATTTGGAAATAGAATAATTTCAATGTTTTACTCTCCAAAAATAAGCGTTGTGCAAATATGAATCTTGTAATCTTAAAATTGTTTTTACAATGATGGCCAGGATGACCACCCTCCACTTCCCAATGCGCTTTACACCGATACCCAGGAGAAGAAGCTCCTGCTCAAGCAAATGCAACCTCCCTCCTTTAAAGGAGAAGGTCCAAAGGTTGAGAAGGATGCTGAAGTCTGGATTGAGGCGATGGACAATTATTTCTCTGCTGCCGGTACTGGAGTAGCAAATCAGTCTATGCTCGCATGGTTTCGCCTCACTGGAGATGCTAAACTCTGGTGGAAACAGTGGTGCCGTGACAAGGAAGTCACCGAGCATTCTCAAACGTGGGAAGACATCAAGCAAGCAGTGAAGGAAAGATATCTTCCTCCGTCCCATGAGTCCATAAAGATGAATGAGTTTTTTAGTCTTAGACAGTGCAGCTTAACTCTTGAGGACTACTATTCCAAATTTATTACCCTTCGGAAGTATGCCCCAGCTATGACTACTTCCCAGCAAGTGGCTCGTTTTTGCCAAGGGCTAAATGAACCCCTAGATTCCCGCCTTGAAGCAATGAGGCCAAGCACATTACAGGATGCTCTCATACGAGCTAAGCCCCTTGTGAAAAAATGAAGGCTAACAAACCGAAGAATCAAAAGAGATCTTACCCTGACGCAAACCTTAGGGATCAACCCTACAAGAAACCTCAATAGAATTTTCCCTACTACAACAGAGGGCGACAAGGCAACTCTTTTGCCCCCCGCTCGTATGCTGCTTCTTCCAGAGAAAGCCCTCTGTGTTTTGAGTGCAATGAGCCGGGACACTTTAGAGCCAACTGTCCCAAGATGGCAACATCATTTCCCCAAGGTAACAGAGGAAATCAAGGCCGTGGAACCCCTACCCACCAAGGTGCAAGAGGCAGTGGCCGTGGCAGAGGCCGCGGAGGAACAGTTGCTAGAACTGCCTGTGTTATAAGTGAAGAACCGACCTTGGAGACGACTGAAGAAGAGCGCGCCACCGTCCATGCGGCAGTAGAACACCAAGGTCCGAATAAACAATTTGGTGTAATCCAAACCCCCGCCACTCATCACGGTAAGCCATTTCAGCTTTTGATTGATTGTGGCAGTACCCATTCATTCCTTTCTCCTAGGTGCTTGCAAAAATTAAACTTGAGTCAAAAAACAGCTAGAAAAATGATTGTAGAGTTAGCCAGTGGGAAAGAAGTAGTATCTCGCCACTCTATAGGAAACCTTGATTTTGAGCTGGGTAATGAGCAAACTCATGGTCACTTTAGAGTCTTGCCACTAGGAATTTATGATGGAATCCTTGGGATGGATTGGTTAATTGCAAACAAAGCTAGCATTCATTGTAACCAGGGGAGTATCACTTTTGAAAATGAGCATGGCCAAGTAATATCTGTTCAGGGAACCACAGGAAAACCTAAGTCTAGGGTAGTCAAGGCAAAACATCTTCTCAAGGGGACACGTAAGGGTTAGCAAGTTTTCTTAGTTAAACTCAACAAAGTCATTGAACCTAGTATGGAGACAGAACCCTCTTGGCTCCAAGAATTCTCTGACATCTTCCCTGACGAGCTTACAGGGTTACCGCCTCCTCGAGAAGTCGACCATGAAATCGAGGTGATCCCTGGAGCTCAACCCGTCTCAAAAACTCCCTATAAAATGTCCCTTCCTGAAGCCATTGAACTTAAGGAGCAACTTCCCAACTCATTGAACAAGGATTTGTATGCCCCAGTAGCTCTCCGTGGGGAGCACCTGTTCTTTTCCAAAAAAAGAAGGACGGGACTCTCCGCCTCTGCATAGATTATTGAGGGCTAAATCAAGTCACTGTCAAGAATAAGTATCCTATCCCTCGCATCGATGAACTTCTTGACAGGCTTCATGGGGCCAAAGTCTTCTCAAAAATAGATTTGAGGTCTGGTTACTATCAGATCAAAGTCAAGGAAGCAGATATACCCAAAACAGCCTTCAATACCCGTTATGGCCACTATGAGTTTACTGTAATGTCATTCGGGTTAACCAATGCTCCTGCAACCTTCAACCGCCTAATGCAAGATATATTCCGCCCGTACTTGGATGAGTTTGTGCTTGTTTTCTTTGATGACATCCTGATCTACTCCAAATCAATGGAAGAGCATGAAGAGCATGTGCGTAGAGTTCTACAATTGCTACGCAGACACAAACTCTATGCCAAGAAGAGCAAATGTACCTTCTTTACTCATCAAATTGAGTATCTTGGATTCATCGTCTCCAAGGATGGCATCTCAGTAGACCCCGCCAAGGTCAAGAATATTCTAGAATGGCCACCCCCTAAATCAGTTCGTGAAGTTCGTGGATTCTTGGGAATCACGGGTTGGTATAGGATTTTTATCAAAGATTATGCCTTGGTAGCTGCACCCTTGATAGATCTTCTTAAGAAGGATTGCAAAATAGTGTGGCTGCCAATCCATCAAAACAGCTTTGATCAGCTGAAAGTCATTATTACTTCTGCCCCAGTCTTAAAGCTTCCTGATTTCTCCAAGGAATTTGAAGTGGTTACCGATGCTAGTAGTCTAGCACTTGGTGGTGTCTTAGGCCAAGAAGGCAGATCAGTCGCTTATACTTCCCGCAAGCTGAAGCAATATGAAGCAAACTATGCCACCCATGATTTGGAACTCTTAGCGGTTGTTCATTGCCTCAAATTATGGAGACATTATCTCTTGGGAGGCAAATTCCAGCTTGTAACTGACCACAAAAGTCTAAAGTGGATCTTCACCCAGCCTAACCTCAACATGCGGCAAAGGAGATGGATTGAAATTCTACAAGAATATGATTTCGACATCAAATTCCGCCCTGGGAAAGATAATGTGGTAGCTGATGCACTTAGCCGCAAATCTTTCTTGAATGCAATTTCAATGCCAAATAATCCCATACTGGTCAAGGTGGAAGAAGTCTCATCTCATGACCCAGATTATCAGAGGATGATAAAGTTAGTAGAAGAAGGGGGACATTCAGAGAAGGAGAAGAATCTAATCAAGGGATACTCCACTCATGAAGGAAGCCTCTACTTCAATCACAGGCTATGTATCCCTAAGGATCCTACTTTAAAGAAACTAATCCTCCATGAAGCTCATGATAGCTCTGCTCTGCAGGACACCCAGGTTATGCAAAAACATTAAATGCGGTAAGAAGGAGCTTTCATTGGGCAGGCTTGAAAAATGATGTGCTTCGGTACTTGAAACAATGTCTCTCATGCCAAAGGATCAAAGCTGAAAGGGTCAAGATGCCTGGAAAGCTTCAGCCCTTAGATATTCCCCAAATGAAGTGGGAGTGCATTAGTATGGATTTTGTCACAAGTCTCCCCACTGTTCAAGGAGGATATGACTCCATTCTAGTAGTAGTGGACCTACTTACCAAAGTAGCTCACCTTATACCAGCAAAGAAGACCTTCAAAGCTTCTGATGTTGCTTGAATATTCATCAAGGAAGTCCTCAAACTTCATGGTCTCCCAAAAAGGATAGTAAGTGATCAGGATTCTGACTTCACCTCAAAATTCTGGCAGTCTTTATTTCAAGCTCTGGGGACTCAACTTTGCTTTAGCACAGCTTATCATCCAGAGACCGATGGCCAGACTGAGAGAGTCAATCAAGTAATTGAAGACATTCTCAGAGCATACTGTGGACGGGAACCCAGAAGGTGGATTCAATACCTTCCTCTGGTAGAATTTGCCTACAATGCGTCTTATCATCAAAGCATAGGAATGTCACCATTCAAAGCACTCTATGGGCAAGAATGCTTGTCTCCTCTAAATTTCTCTGATCCGACCATAAGAGTTGAGGCATCCAGGAAAATGCTCGAAGAGATGGAGGAACAAACCAAGGCTATCCAAAAGGATATTAAAGCTGCCCAAGATCGACAAAAGCATTATGCTGACAACAAGAGGTCTGAAAGGATCTTCAAGGAAGGAGACAAAGTTCTTCTACGAGTGCGACCCAAACAAAGTTCTCTATCACTTGGGAAATATAATAAGCTCAGCCCTAGGTATTGTGGTCCTTATACAGTTATCAAGTGTCTAGGTAAAAGTGCCTATAAACTCCAACTCCCAGCTCATATCAAAGTCCATAATGTATTTCATGTAAGTTTGTTAAAGCCATATGTCCCCAGTCTCGATCATATTCTTGATGATGAACAAATTGTAACCCCTACTCAAGGAGTCCTTGAATTACAGCCCAGTAGCATCATAGATTCTAGGGAAAGGCAACTCCGAAATAGAACTCTTGTAGAACATCTAGTTCAGTGGAAAGATTACCCTGAAGAGGATGCAACTTGGGAAGATGAAGCTACACTCTTAAAGGATTATCCCCAATTCATGACGAGATGAGGACATCTCGATTTCTTTAAGGGGGGAAGGATGTAACATACCCGTCTTCACTAATAAAGAAATGTCCATGTAATTATGAGTTTTTATGGTATAAATATCAATGATTTTATTATTTGAGTCATTTCTACTTAGAATCTTCAAATTCTGAGCCTAAATTTGGAATCTGCGCGCGATTTTACCCTAATATAGGATTTTAAAGCATCCAAAACGGACACCGGATCAAGCCTATACGCTAATTTCAATCATTTTAGTTAAAAACGACGACCTTTAAACCTTAATAAATGCACGACCGCACGTCCGATTGACGAACGGTCTGAACCCCTGCGACCAGGAGAACCTCCCGGACCAAAAAAAACATTTCGCCCCCCAGGGCGGTCCGGCACGCAAATCGAGGCGGGCACCCCAAATTTGGGTACCCCGCCCCAAAATTTGGTCCGTACACACTTACTAGGATGCCCGTACAATGGCCGCCCAAGAACCAAAGGACGGCCGCCCACTGTATGGTCCACGCGTACTCGTAGGTGGACACCCAGACCAGATAAGGTACATGCGTACCACTCCTTTCCCAGATAACCGACACCGTACCTTTCCCCTAGACCCATGCAGGCCACTGATCCATAACCTTTGAAGGTACACCATCCTTTCGTCCTTGCTTTGCGCAGCGCCCGTACCCTCACCCCTCAGCTATATAAACCCCCGGGGTGCTCCACAAACGGCACGCATTTCTGTGTAGCGTATGCCCTGTTGTGCCACCGTCCGTACCGCCGTCCGTCCCTGTGTAGCGTACTTGCTGCAAGTACAGCCACCCTTCTCACACCCCCTCATTTGGCTCTTTTCAGATAAGCCAAATTTCCTCCATCCCCCTCTTGCTAGAGGCCAGTGTCCTTAACTCTTCTCCCCCCCCGTGTGAATAGACTTACAGAGAGGCTTGCAGCAACCCCTCCCAGCCCTCTCCATGTTTTTGTCTTTGCCCTTAAGGACATCTCACAATTCCTCCCCCCCCATTTGCGTAGACTTTAGTAAGGGTTTTTTGACTCAAGCGAGGGTTCGTGCGCCATATTCTTTTGCTCGTACGGTGAGCAAACGAACTCGGAATTCAGATCCGACTGAAGCGTTTCGATCGCAGCAGCAAGCTCTACGAGGCGACGCCTAAGATGGCCTCATCCCGAAGACGATAAAATATTGCCGCAAGAGGAGCACGTAACAATAAGATGGGGGGAGATGCACCTAATGCGGCTCCAGTCCTCCCTTTTCAAGCCCCTCAAGGAAACGGTGGCCAGGTTAGCTTAGTTAATTTTCAAAAGAAGAGATTTCTCCTTAAATTAGTATTAATGAATGGTGTCTTTTTCTTTTAAAATGAGGACATAAAAATTATATGAAGTTATGTTGTATTCGATAAATTGCGTTGAAATTGTTATCTTCATGAACTGTGAATGCTATATTTAGTAAATTGCATTGAAGTTGTTATCTTTAGAATTCAAGATTTTTTTTGGCTTCAACGCTAACTCCGTTACGTGCTTGTGTAGCCGGGCGGCGTCGTTAGCAAAGCCCGGGAATGGCCCAAGGTATCCCTCATACCTTTGGGAGAATAAGGATCGCCGATTGAGGCGAGAGATTATGAGGCTGCCTAGTTCTGAGGGCCCAGGCTAGTGCGGTAAATAAGCCCACCCTAGTGTGCAGACATCCCTCTGAGGGGCGGAAGGATCGAGCGATGGAGCCTGAGAGGGCGACAGGCCGGCTTGAGTCCTCGCCAGCGGCGGACGATGAGGTGTATGGTCCCGTAGGGTTTTGCCCAGCATGTAGAGGCTGGAAGGCCGAATTCTAGATCATCGGCAGAATAAGAATAAGAGAGCTGGTTTGGCTTGTATGGAAATGGAATTATGTATAAACTTTTTATATAATTACATCTTGTCTTTGGTATGATTGTATTGTGTAAGAAGGCTGTTTTAACGAACCTTGTGAAGAAGGGCCCTAATTAAGGAATATGTTTATTTATGTCAAACAGTGTGGTAGTATTAATTAGAAAACAAATTGATGCGTGAGTAGGGTGGAAAGTGGGAGGATGGAATGCCCTGACGGCACCATCCTATGGACGGGTGGACCCGATTAGTCGGGTAGCTTTCCAACAGATTAAGTGAAAGCCCTACGTTAGATAGTTAGGTTCTTGGGCAACTCTATTCTAGAAGACTAGACCAGCGGCGGCTGTGCCTTGCATAAGATGAGGAAAAAAGCGTTGTCTCTAGAAATCAAGTCTAGTAGTTGCCCAAATTTTTGATCAATTGCCCTATGGGTGATTTGATGTTTAGAAAATCACGCTTCCCCTGCCGGATAGAGCTAGGTCATACCTATGAATCGTATCCTTGAATCTCTACAGGGTCAAGGTGTCGATGAATAGGAAATTTTTCCCAAGATAAGACTTAGCGGACTATCTTAAGTGTTTCTCCCAATTTTAAAAGGGAGGGACCTTACAGATCTCATCAAAATCAATGCCCTTTTCTTGAGCATAACCCTTTACAACAAGTCTAGCCTTATAGCGATCAACACTGCCATCTAGCTTTCGTTTCAACTTAAACACCCACTTACATCCAATGGCCTTTTTACTAATAGGCAAATCACACAAAGACCATGTACCATTCTTCATTATAGCATCATATTCACTTTGCATTACAGCCAACCAATTTTTTGATTTTTGTGCCTCATCAAATGAAAGAGGTTCTTCCTCTTCACACATTCTAGACACAGCCAAAGCATAACAATCTGATGCATAAGAGGCATGCTGAAAACCTGAACGAGTACGACTAGACATAGGTGCATCAATTTTACTATCACGCAAGGTTTGCACCAGCCATTTAGGCATACCTCTAGCCTGCTCATTTTCAGCCCTATCTTCATAAATTATATCCTGTAAATCTGCATCAGAAATAGGCTGATGTCGTTTGAAATCTACATAGGCTGAATATTTGCCTCATTAGGACTTACATTTAAATTCCCACCTGTAAATAGAGGCAACAACATATCAAATACATCCCGTGAGCTCACACCTGTCTCTTTGGTACATGATAACAAAGGTTGCACAGCATCTTCCACAAAAACATCTCGACTAATCAAGATATGCTTTGACTATGGATGATACAATTTGTAACCCTTGCTCTCAGCACTGTAACCAACAAAAATGCATTTGACAGCCTTATCATCCAATATTCTGCGTTGTTGCACACGCACTAAAGCATAGGCCAAGCAACCAAAGACATGCAAGTGACCAATAGAAGGCTTTCTGCCATGCCAAGCTTCGTATGGAGTAATAGACTGCAAGGCCTTAGTGGGACACCTATTGAGTACATATGCAGCACACATGATAGCCTCAAGCCAAAACGCATGTGGCAAAGCTTGGCTCTTGACCATACATCGTGCCTATTTTTCCTCTCAGCAACACCATTTTGCTGAAGGGTATACGGCACTGTACATTGGTGTTTTATCCCACGACTAGCCATAAATGCATCAAACTCTTTAGACGTACTCCCCCCCTCGATCAGAATGGAGGGTGCCCACATTACAATTGGATACATTTTCAACCATAAGCAAAAACTGTTTGAAGCACAAAAACACTTCGGACTTTGCCTTCAGTGGATATATCCATGCATGCCTTGAGTAATCATCAATGAAAGTCACGAAGTACAAGTGTTTACCAAATGACGGAGTTTGCATAGGCCCACATACATCACTATGTACAAGTTGCAATTTGCGAGTGGCCCGCACTGAACCATCCTTTGGAAACACAGAACGCTACATTTTGCCCAAAATACAGCCTTCACAAACATGTTTCAATGGTGCCTCAAGAGGGAGCAATGAAGCAACCATATCGAATTTCTGCAAACGCAGCAAACTAGCAAAGTTCAGATGACCAAAACGAGCATGCCATAGTTTTGCATCTGAAACTGCCTTTTCATCAGAAACTGCATATGCTGAATCTTCCACACACTTGTCATAAGAATTGAGCCTATACAGCCCACGAAACAAGGTGCCAGATACAATAATCGTATCACCAAAAGTCAAATCATGAACAGTACATCTGTCATCCACAAATTTGACTACAAGTCCAAGTCTAGCAAGCGCAGAGACAGACAATAGATTCTTCTTTATCCCTGGCACATACAAAGCATCTGAAAGTGTGAAAGCATTGCTATTTGCAGCAGTAAGCATAATTTTACCAATGCCCTTCACTGGGTAAGAAGCATTATTGGCACATGTGACAGTATTCCCATTAGGGACAGCCTCAAGAGAAGTGAACATATCACGATGCGAGGTAATGTGCTTTGTAGCACCACTGTCAAAATACCATACATTAGAGTCAACAGAAACTGCCAAACATGCATCATGTACAGATGGGTCATACTAGCAATACACGCTAAACGCCCATTCTGTATCCTGCACAACATTTGCAGAATCTGCATTTGTAGAAGCATCCGCTATTGTGGCTGCATTTGACTCTTTCTTCTTTGCCTCTTTAGCCTTTAGCTTAGGAAAATTCTTAATTACATGATCATTTGCCTTACAATAGTTGCACCTGGTCTTTTTCTTGCCTTTATCAAGAGCCTTCTCAGACTTATTGTTGCTACCTGTGGAAGGAGAAGAAGTTGCAGACCTACTAATAGGAGAAGAAACAGTGGAAGGGGCTGCCTTACCACTTCTTCTCTGCTGCTGAGCAGCAATAAATGCTTGATCAACTGCACGCTGCCTGGCCCTGTTTTGCCTGGACTGCGCTTCTTGCAAGAGCTTGTTGACTAAAGTATCATACTTGACAGCATCAGGTCTGTCCTCATTAAGAAGTCTCCACGTGGAAGCAAAAGTCTGATATGTCTCAGGTAAAGCATCAAGAACAGTCTGCACAAGAGAATGATCAGGAATAATCTCACCTGCAGAAATCAACTGTTCTTTGAGATCTTTAATCTCAGCAAGAAAAACATTCATGTCATCATCTTCTTGCATAATCTTCAATTCTAGCTCTTTACGCACGTAAGCGATTTTTGCCTCGTTACGACCTGCATACAAACCAACTAGAATATCCCAAGCCTGTTTTGCTGTTTTAGCTGAATGAATATGTGGGGTGATGTTACGTTTGACACAAAGTGCAATCAAGGCATGAGCCTGCGCATCTTTACCATCCCAACGAGCTTGTTCAGTAGTGGATAAAACAGCAGCAACAGTAGAGGTGCTAGAACATCCTCAACAGATCCTACATCCAAAGAACCTGGATGTACATCCATACCCTGACCAAAACATGCTGCATCATGTATGCCCAAAGTGGGTAGTTGCTGTCTCCATCCAATTTGTCATCAGCAGATAACATGCGAAATACATCATTGATGTTATCAGCCATGGCCACTGACTCAAACTGATGCAAAAGCTACCTGTAATGAAGCAAAGATTGAACAGAAAACAACTCGTGCTATGCAGCATGGTCCAAGATGGAGTACGTATGCCTGTTTTGCAAAAAACTGCACTATCGAAATTTCTGCTAGAAAATGACAAAAACACCTGTGCAGAACTTGAAATGCAAAAACGGAGCCCGAAACGACCTCAGATGCGATTTCTGAGAACGCAAAGCACTATGGGCTTATTTGAAGAGTATAGGGACTAGGAAGCGCTCATGAAAGCTCACCTCAATTGGAGAACGTGAGTCGGAGGGTGCTGGCGGCGTAGCCCTGGGAGCCGATGCCTGCTCTGATACCAATTGTTGGAATTAGGGTTGCAGGAAAGCACACAAATCTTGGAGAAGAAGAGGCAAGAATGCACATAACACAAAGTGTATTAGATTGTGTCAATGTACAAAAGATAAGTTAGCCCTAGAGTGATGGGCGTATATACAAGCCGGGGGAAAAAACCTCCTAAAGAGGGAAAAAGTGCCCCGGCGGTCCTAAGTGTGTTCACACACATCACTGCCTATATATATATGACAACATCCTCTCCCAGCCTTCGAGGTATACAAGAGTAAGAACCTCCCTTTCTGATCTTATAATTATTTCCCTCTCTAAAATAAAAGAAAGATTCTGTTTAAAAAAGGAAGACCCTTTTCCCAAAATACTTTCTAAGAAGCCCACCTATTTTAAGGATTCAGAATGATGAGTTCAGGAGTAAGAACCTCCCTTTTTGATCTTATAATTATTTCCCTCTCTAAAATAAAAGAAAGATTCTGTTTAAAAAAGGAAGACCCTTTTCCCAGAATACTTTCTCAGGAGCCCACCTATTTTAAGGATTCAGAATTATGAGTTCAGGAGTGAGAACCGGTGTTTTGGATGCCAAGGTTTTGGTCATCAGTTAAAAGACTACCCGACTCCTGCCATGACAAGGGCACAGGGAAGTCAAGAACCCAAATTCAGAGACTAATTCCTTCATACCAATCTAATGAGGGTCCATCTCGGACAAGATTGCTTAACTCCATTAACTAGGTCCGACCCATTGATTAGGGTCGAGATGTCCAGATAAATCCTTGATGACATGGAGCAGCAGATGCAGGCAATTCATAAAGATATAAAAGCTGCCCAGGATCGGACAGAAACAATATGCAGATAAGAAGAGGACAGTCAGTGAATTCATAGAAGCAGATATGGTCTTCATTCGAGTACGGCCCAAAAAGAAGTTCTTTATGTCTTGGGAAGTATAAGAAGTTATTCCCCAGATATTGTGGGCCATATCTAAAGTTCAAGGAAAGTAGGTGACTTAGACTACGAGGTTCTTCTCATCTCAAAGTTCATAATGTATCTCATGTAAGCCTTCTATAGAAATATGTGCCAAACCCAAATCATGGAAAGAAGGTAAAACTTCAGTGTGGCAAGATACCCCGTTGGCTTCTAGGTTACGCTAGTTCCTTCTTTTATATAAGACGTAACTCTTACTTATCGCTCGCAATAATCTTACTTCCATCGATCTCCTTTCTTTCTTAATCTCCTTCATGGCTTGGCAGCAAGACTTGGTTTTATCCATGATGATTTCTCACCTTCAAGACGCAAGCAAGTCTGTGAAGAAGGATTTTATAGAACTGTATGAGCGCTCACTTTTCCCTCACTTGGGAACTTCTGTAGCTCAGAGACCAAATGGCGGACCTGTCGAGACATAACTAGGGTAACACCATGGGATAGGCAGCACTTTCATAACAATGTCCGCTTGGCTATGGTTACTGAAGCTTTGGGCTTGGGTCCCCGATACTACTGCGTGATGAGATCAAGGCATGGTGGGTTTTCTGAGCGGGTCTTCTTACTTGCGTGTTTTCTTCCTTACTAGAAGATATGCCTTTATCCCATTTTTGGCTTACCTCTTAGAGGTCCTTTTGTTAGATCACCTCATACCAATGAGGTAGATGCTGTAATAACCAGCCGAAACATTCCCATAGATGAGTTACCTTATACGTGTGCAACTTGTGAGTGCTGTTTTTGTGACCATATGATGGACGGCGGGCTTATGGAATTGTAAAAAGTTCTTCTATCTTGTTGTATATGTTCCAAGAGTGAATAAAGTTGAAATCTTTGTTCTTGTCTTGAGTCTTGCTCTCTTTGAGACTTTTCTTAGTGGTTACTTTTAATTAAATTCTCTCTTAGTCTCATATTCGTGCATCTTGGGAAATTACCCCCAGTTTGCGAGATGAGGACATCTCGCATTTTTTAAGTGGGAGAGAATGTAAGATTCCTCCCCAGCCTCTCAAGATGTCCAGCATCTTCCCGTGTAATTAAATCCCTCTTCAGAAATATAAAAGATCTTGTCTCTGTCTGTTTTGACTTAGAGAGAGAAAATATTTTAGAGAGAATATTCAAAATTTGAATATTTTTGGATAGAAAAATATCTCATCTTATTAAAATGAATTCCCCTGAAATAGAAATTCAAAAAGAACTTTCCAATGTGCAATTGGAATTAATTGGAAATGGGTATAAAGGACCTTAGCCTAAGGGTCTAGATTTTTAGAAATTTTTGGATTATGGTCCAATTAAGGTTCCTATGGGGGGCCAATAGGATCAATCCATGTGTGGGGAGGAGATAAATCCAATTTGTAAAAGAAGATACCCAAAAATGAGTAAATGCTCACATAAGATGAAGAGTTGACTATGTACAAGGTTTATTAGTAAGAAACTATGAGTAATATCAAAAATATGAGATATTTTGGGTATAATGATTCCATTTTGACACATATGTAAGGAAGGGGAGTCCATTAAAGGAGGTGCATACTTCACATGCTTGAATGAGTTTTAAACTCAAAATATAATGTGATATTTTTATCTCTCCTCTCTCTTGAACCAAACCAAATCAAAATGGAACCAAACTGAATCAAAAAGTAACCAAACTAGGTCCAAATCTAGTCCAAATTCAACCAAACTGAAATCTAGAAAATTCTAGAAATCAGTTAGCTTTGGTTAGAGCTTCCCTCTCCTATAAATAGAACATGAATCCTTTGAAAAAAATAAGAGAATTTTACTATATTAGAATTATGCTGAAATAATGCTAATTTTTACTATTCTCTAAAATTCTCTCCAAATTGATGAAATTGGAGCTTCCCTCTTTCTTCAATCCCCATTGGTGGCTCCATCAACATACTTAACCAATTGATTGGTTGGGGGCCTCTACCGTGAACAAAGAATCAAGCAATTTGTAAGGTAAATGGTGAATTTTGATCTTTTCTATAATTTCTCAATGTTTCTCTCTTCTCAACCCCTCTCAAGCTTGAGAAGCTTAATTGGAATGGTTTTTGAATGCTATTTAAGTTAATTGATGAATGGTAGTGAAGAGTTACATAATTTGATGGATGCTATTGAAGTTAATAATGATAGTAAAGAATTACATAAATTTCTATTTATGCTTAATTCTAATGGTTTTTATGTAATTTCTCTCTCTCACTCAAGAAATGGTCATACTCATGACCCATTCTCAATCCAAATGAAGCTTTTCATAAAGCTTTTCCTTAATCCAAGATTAATCTATGCTTGAGGCCAAATTAATGGCTTTTTTCTATGCTTTTAGTTTATGTATTTCATGAATATTGATGATTCAATCCATTATGGATTAATGATCCAATTAGGGATCATTCTAATTATTTTCTTAATGATAAGCTTTATCCCTTAGAATAATTGAGATTTATCAGTCATAGCAGCGGAGCTATGGCAAAATTTTTATAAAAATTACACATAAAATAATTTCATTCAAAGCATGAAAAGAGGACTTCCTACCATATTCTAGGAATTATCATCCTAGATTAATTGAAAGATATTCATTGTAATCATAGAGAAATTGATTTTTATATTATACATAATTGATTTTCATGCATAGAGGTATGCATAAAAGATTATTATTTTAATGTAAAAGTGTTACTTTTATCATAATTGGATTTCATGCATAGAGGTATGCATAAAAGATTATTATTTTAATGTAAAAGTGTTACTTTTATCATATTTGGATTTCATGCATAGAGGTATGCATGAAAGATTATTATTTTAATGTAAAAGTGTTACTTTTATCATAATTGGATTTCATGCATAGAGGTATGCATAAAAGATTATTATTTTAATGTAAAAGTGTTACTTTTATCATATTTGGATTTCATGCATAATGGTATGCATAAAAGATTATTATTTTAATGTAAAAGTGTTACTTTTATCATAATTGGATTTCATGCATAGAGGTATGCATAAAAGATTATTATTTTAATTCAAAAGTGTCATTCTCATTTAAAATGAATTTATGCATAAGAAGATGCATAAAAGATTGATTTTTAATTCAAAAGTGTCATTCTCAATTAAAATGAGTTTATGCATATGAGATGTGATAGGATGTGATAAGATGTGTATGAGATGAGATACGATGTGATAAGAGGTGTATGAGATGTGATAAGATGCATATGAGATGAGTTAGGATGTGATAAGATGAGTTAAGATGTGATAAGATGCATATGAGATGTGATAGGATGTGATAAGATGTGTATGAGATGTAAAAGGATGTGATAAGATGTGTATGAGATGTAAAAGGATGTGATAAGAGGTGTATGAGATGTGATAAGATGTGATAAGATGTGATAAGATGCATATGAGATGAGTTAGGATGTGATAAGATGAGTTAAGATGTGATAAGATGTGTATGAGATGTGATAGGATGTGATAATAGGTATATGAGATGTGATAAGATGTGATAAGATGCATATGAGATGAGTTAGGATGTGATAAGATGAGTTAAGATGTGATAGGATGTGTATGAGATGTGATAGGATGTGATAAGAGGTGTATGAGATGTGATAAGATGCGATAAGATGCATATGAGATGAGTTAGGATGTGATAAGATGAGTTAAGATGGGATAAGATGTGTATGGGATGAGGTAAGAAGTGTATGTGATGGGATAAGATGTATATGGGTTGTGATAAGGCGAGAATGGATGTGATGTAAAAGAATAGATGTGGAGGCGTATGTGGTTATATGAATGGGAATGTGAAAATGGATGTATGAATGTGAATGTGGATGTGTATGTATGGATGTGAATGTCGATGTGAATGTATGGATGTAGAAACGGATGTGGATGTATAAATGTGGATGTGGATGTGGATGTATGAATGTAGATGTGGATGTGGATGAATGCATGTAGATGTGGATGTATGGATGTGAATGTGGATGTGGATGTGGATGTGGATGTATGGATGTAGATACGGATGTGGACATATGTATGTGGATGTGGATGTATGAATGAGGATGTGAAAATGGATGTATGCATGTAGATGTGGATGTATGGATGTGAATGAGGATGTGGATGTATGGATGTAGATACGGATGTGGATGTGGATGTATGAATGTAGATGTGGATGTGGATGAATGCATGTAGATGTGGATGTATGGATGTGAATGTGGATGTGGATGTGGATGTATGGATGTAGATACGGATGTGGATATATGTATGTGGATGTGGATGTATGTATGTGGATGTGGATGTATGAATGAGGATGTGAAAATGGATGAATGCATGTAGATATGGATGTATGGATGTGAATGAGGATGCGGATATGGATGTATGGATGTGGATGTGTATGTATGAATGTGAATGAGAATATGGATGTGGATGTGGATGTATGGATGTGGATATGGATGTGTTTGTATGAATGCGGATATGAAATTGGATGTATGATGTGGATGTACGAACATGGATGGGTATGTAGAATAATGAATGTGAATGAGTATGTGAAATCATGTGTCGTCGATATGAGTGAATGGATGAGAATGAGTACACGTATGAATGGAATGTGGAATAAGTAATGTGGACCGAGGAGGGATAATGTGGAAAGACGAGAGTTCGATATAGAAACTGTATTTTGTGAACTGTTTGTAAATGACTGTTTTATGTCAAGAATGCTGGGGAAGCATTTTGACCGTCTTGTGGACTAAGGTCATGAGACCTAACTGATAAAGTTGCAATTGCTGACGGAGAGTCAATGGAGGACGTCTCACGTAGCAAGGTCGACCGAGGTCTTGACCAACGTCGGTTCGATTTAAATGGTGAGCTTCCGATACGGTGGATGAGGGACCAAGGAAGCGGCCTATGAGTGAAGCGCTACGTCACTTGCGAAGGATCCTAGAGGGTGCTGACCATACGATGCTCGGGCTCTGGGTCGCCGAAGATACCCACACGTGCGTCATGGAAGATATTGGAACAAGGAGCAAGAGCTGTTTTCTGAAACCGGGCATGGATCTGGTTGACTGACCTTGCTGGTCCTCAACGGATAAGTCCTTGGCTCTTTTATATGGATCTGTTGGTTGATCTTGCTGATCTTCAACGGAGATTCCATCTTGATTTTTATATGTGAAAAAATTGTCGGGTACTATGAGTCCTTGGCTCTTTTATATGGATCTGTTGGTTGATCTGTTGGCTGATCTTCAACGGAGATTCTATCTTGATTTTTATATGTGAAAATATTGTCGGGTACTATGAGCTAGGAACTATTGAAAAGGCCCCTGAGTGAACAAGTAGTGAGCGTTCTGGTTGCCAATGATGCCATAAGTACACCGATGAATGAATGATTGGAAATATGGATTCAACCAGAGAATTTGAGGATTGTGGTTTTATTAAAGGATTGTTTTAAAGTTAGCTGATGCTGAGAAAAAGGCAATTTCATATTGGGTGTGTAAGTGGTGTGACTAGTTTTATGTTTGCATGAACTTCCGGCTAGGGGGCCTGGGAACTCTTTTCCCTGGTACCTGGGACAAAACCTAACCAAATTCCTAATTGGATCCCATCACTACAGTGGTTGGGCGGTTGGCTAACCCATGGGACTGGATGGGGTTAGGCTGGACTGATGGATCCGTAAATCGAGACTCAATTTCTGTTATTACGATAGATGAAGTAAATCCCGGATAGTAATTGTTCTATGAATAGGAATCAACGGCTGTGTCTCTTGATGGGAAAAAAAGCGTTGATCCCAATGATCCAAGTGCAAGTTTCTTCCTTGATCTGGCCGAGTATCTTTATAGGTGTAGTCGGATCAGCTTGATCAGTAATGGTCTTGACTACGTTAGAGTAAAAAGATATCCTGGTGGAATCGCCCGTGCTTTTCGGGTAAAGGAAGTTTTTCCAGGTTCGGTTTTGGAAAAACCGACGGATTAGTCTCTTGTCCGGATATCCGTGGGCGAGGCCCCGAGTGTGGGACCCTGCCTCGCGCAAGAAATGCTACTTCCGCTGCTAGCACCCCGAATCCGTTGCGTGGTGGGAACAGGGATCTTACAGACTCTATAACGCTAGATTAATTTGAAGATTAACCTTGCAGCTTATCCAGTTTTAAAACTTCCAAATTTCTCTCAACCATTTGGAGTAGTAGTATCGAGGGAATTTTGGTTCAAGCAAGTCACCTAGTGCCATATGAATCTAGGAAACTTTGACCTCATAAGAAGAATTATCCTACTCATGACTTGGAGTTATTAGGAGGTATCCACGCTCTCAAGCTATGGAGACATTATTTATTTGGAAATAAATTTCAGCTCATGACAGATCATAAGAGCCTCAAATGGATTTTCACTCAGCTAGACTTGAACATGAGGTAGAGAAAAGGTGGATGCAAATACTACAAGAGTATGATAAAGTTTAGACCATGTAAGAAAAATGTAGTAGTGGATGCTTTTGAGTAGGAGAGCCTTAGTATCTACAATTTATATGCCATTTACTAACATTCTCCTTGATTTGACTAGAAGGATCATAGCCGAGTATCAGTATTTTGGTATTATCATTAACAAGGATATCCTAGGAAACTAATCAATCAAAATTGAATTGTGATATTCTAGAAGATGGAAGTATGTATTTCAATAAAAGGTTATGTGTCCCTACCAATGAGGAACTGAAGAGGTAGACTCTTAGAAAAGCTTATGAAGGATCCTTAACTACTTATCCAGGTTACCATAAGGCTTATGCTTCCTTGAGAAGGAGTTTCTTTTGGCCTAGAACGAAGAGATATTAAAATAGAGAGAGTTAAAATGACCTAAAGCTCTCTAACCTTTGTATTTACCATAGATGAAGTAGGAATGTATTATTATGGACTTTGCTATAGGACTTCCCAAGTTTCAAGGTGGGTGTGATTCGATCATGGTTATGGTGGATAAGTTGGCCAAGGTAGCTGACCTTATCTATTTTACAGGTATATCATAGAAAAATATGCTTGATTTAATAATGTGTGCAGAAATCGGCTTAATGGAATGTGCGAATGTGCACAAGATTATTATATGTGCACAAAGTTATTTTATGTAACAAGGCCCATTAGCAATTATATTTGGGCAAATGTTTGTATATACCTTAGAAGCTTTTATATGGTTAATAATATGTAAAGCAATACCCAAAAGTGGAAAAAACAAGCCCAATTTGTACGCACTTTACTATTAGCTCCTTGGGCTATTTTTATGAATACAATTCTCTAAATACTCATGTCGTGGAAGTGGAGCTACCCGGCATGGGGAGGGGTGAGATTTCACCTAAACTTGTCTTGATGGTGATGTTATTCTATTTCTCTTGTCTTATGTTATGCTATGTTCTTTGATATTAACTTAATTCAAGTCTTTGTTTTAATTTTTGATGTGTTTTGTGAGTTTTTAATTATTTCTTCAAGAAGTACAAAAGGGTCTCGTGACAGTGGTAGAGCTTTGGTTTAAGAAGTACAAAAGGGTCTCGTGACAGTGGTATTAGAGCTTTGGTTTAATTCAATCTTCTTGAAGCCGGTCAAAGACTTGTGGACAAAGAGGTGAAAGAGACAAAGGCACAGGTGATTTTGGTAATTTTTTAATTTAATTTGAAGAAGAATATGTTTATGTTTATGTTTATGTATGGTTGAAAGAAGGCTTGTTTTTAACCATTGGAGAACAAATCCCACCAATCTTTTATGGAAAGGGTAAAGGGTAAAGCAAAGTGGAAAACCACTAGTGGGTTTTTGAAAAACCATAAAACCACCTTCTTGAACTCTAATCCTCTTCATAATCCGTCCATATGGATTGAATCACCAGGGGAAGGAGCATAGAGAGCCATAGCAAGATTGCTAAGCCAGTGGAGGAGATCCTCTTCATAATCCGTCCATATGGATTGAATCACAAATGGAAGGAGCATAGAGAGCCATAGCAAGATTGCTAAGCCAGTGGAGGAGATCCTCTTCATAATCTGTCCATATGGATTGAATTACAAAGGGAAAGAGCATAGAGAGCCATAGCAAGATTGCGAAGCCAGTGGAGGTGTTAATGGACAAATCTGAGAGCCTCTCAAATCAATTTATGATTTAAAAATCAAATAGCTTTTCTTCTTTCTCACACACAGTAAGAAATTGAAGAAATAAATTGGTTAAATTCCCTTCCTTCGCACCAATTCGGCCAGCAGCCAATGGGCAGCTCTCTCTGCCATGCGCGTGTAAGCTTTATAAAGTATAAAATATATATAAATTCTTTTTTAAAAAAATTTTTGGGGTTGCATAGTGCGCTGGTGACGAGTTTATTTTTCTCTCTCTTCCTTCCACTTATTTTTCTCTCTCTTCCTTCCACTCAGCCGACGCGACAGCAGAAATCAGAGGGGCCGCTTGAGCGCCGACCCCACCCGGCTGTGCAAGCTTAATAAAAACATAAGCTTTACAAATTTTTATTATTTATTTATTTATTTAAACGGCTGTTGATTGTTTTTCTTTCAAAAGCTTTAAAGCTTGGCTTGATAAAGCTTATATTATAAGCCTATTAATATAAAGTTTATATAAGCCTTAAAAAGCTTATTCTTAAAAGTTATTCAAAAATGGTTCGAGAGAAGAAAGGGAAAGATAAACGATCGCCACCCTCCTCGATTCTCTTCATGTAGAAGCTTTAAAGCTTCAAAAGCCCTTATATATATATATATATATATATTCAAAGGTTTTAGGTCTTTATACTTAAGATTCTAAGAGGTTTACATCCAAGCTTTCAAAGCTTAGCTTTTTTACAAAAGTTCAAAAAAGCTTATCCTAAGGCTTTCAATTTTTTTTATTTCCTATCTTTTATCTAACTTAAATCTCCCATGCCTATATTCTTATCTTTCTAGTAAGTTGCTATCCTCTATAACTTAGTGAATAATTCTTTTACTATTTCTATGTATGCTTTATCTTTCAGACAGAGATTCAAGCACTTTCCAAGTAAGCTTCTCATTTCTATTCTTACAATAATGATCATGCTTAAATATTTATGCGTAGAATTTCAAACCATATTACTATAAATTTTATTTCTTATAAGGTCATAATTTAATATAACCCTAGTTACGTTTGGAAGAATAACTATATTTCAATCCATTCGTGTTGTTTGCTCATTTTTCTCAATGTAGAATATCATTGCAATCGAATATATAAAAGCTATGACTCTTTTATGATTAACTCAACCTTATGATTGCCATTTCATATTTATTATTCAAGTTTATTTCAACTAAAATGCAAATTAATCTTTTCATCATCTAGACTTGTTTTACTTAATCAAGATTGTTAGAATTGTTACTATTCATTCGTGTTTATACTTGTCCTTAAAAATCAATTATATCAATTCTTCATTTACAATTTCACACCCTCTCAAACATCTTTTCGACTCAAGGTTAGTACTTCCCATCCATATATCCATAATCAATTTATCTTCTATAATGTTAAACTTCTCATGAATTATGTTTAACAACTCACATCTCTCTGGAGTGTCAAAATTCTTTTTGACAGATAATTTCAATGACACCACAACGATAGAGGTATGTATATATTCACTTCCTTTTATAAAACTTTTTCATAAGCATTTCTATAATATTTTTACAACCTAAAAACTTAATTAATAAACCATAGATTCAACATTAAGATTAGTTAAAATTCAGTAACTTAAATAAATTTTTAAGATAGATAAAATTTGTGTCAGAATTTGAGTTTCAAAGGGAACTGACCACTCCACCTCAAACTTCTATTCTGAAGGAAGTGATGTATAGAATTAATCTGGTGGTATGGGACATCAGATTGGTTTCATATATTACTCTAGACACATTAGAATACTTATGGGTTGTCTATATCTCAAGAGATGACGTTGGGATTAATTAACCTCTTTAATTAATTATTTAACTAACGTGGAAAGTGTCTATGAGTATAGCCAACGAGACGTGTGAGGGTACCGATTGAGGTGTTGCACTGCATATGAGATGTGCGAGGGTACCGATTGAGGCGTCGCACTATATGAGGGTACTAATTGAGGTGTCGTATGGCTGGTGAATTGAGCGGTGGTGTGAAGATGGTGATCATTTTTGTTAAACATGTATTAATTAGGTGTCGCACGAGTTTTATTATTGCAGTCCATGTCCATCTGAGCCTCTGAGCCATGCCTTTGTACCTCTGAGCCATGCTTGGGCAATGAACCTCTAAGTCTATTTTAGGTTATGGCATTGATAGCTACAATCATAATTATGTTGTTATAGCATTTTCTTCTACACAACTGAGGACAGTTGCTTCCTCAAATGGGAGGACTGTTACAAGTATATCTTTTATCATATTTTTGATGAATTAATAATCATAGAAAAATATGCTTGATTTAATGTGTGTAGGAATTGACTTAATGGAATGTGCGAATGTGCACAAGATTATTATATGTGTAAATGTGCACAAACTTATTTTATGTAACAAGGCCCATTAGAAATTATATTTGGGCAAAGGTTTTTATATACCTTAGAAGCTTTGATATGGTTAATAATATGTAAAGCAATACCCAAAAGTGGGAAAAGCAAGCCCAATTTGTACGCACATCTATTATTAGCTCCTTGGGCTATTTTTATGAATAAAATTCTCTAAATACTCATGTTGTGGAAGTGGAGCTACACGGCGGCATGGGGGGGAGATTGCACCCAATCTTGTCTTGATGGTGATGTTATTCTATTTCTCTTGTCTTATGCTATGATATGCTCTTTGATATTAATTTAATTCAAGTCTTTGTCTTACTTTTTGATGTATTTTGTGAGTTTTTAATTTTTTCTTCAAGAATTACAAAAGGGTCCCATGACATTATCCTATTAAGAAGACTTCACAGCTACTACACCAACATTGCCAAGTTGTTCCTTAGGGGAGATTGTATTGTCAGTGATCGAGATACTAAGTTTTGGACTGCTTTATTTGAGTCTATTTTGGCATTTACTTAGATATGAGTATAGCTTATCACCGTGAAATAGATGGTCTGAGTGAGCATGTGAATCAAGTAATTAAGGATATACTTAGAACTTACTACTTGCTTATAATGGTTCTTTCCATCAAAGTCTGGGAATGTCTCCGTTCAAGGAGATATGGTCAGGAATATGTTACTCCATTAACGAGGTCAAATCCTTTAATTAACAAGAGTACACAAAGTACCATTTCTTGTTGCAACAATGTACTTCCAACTTGCATTTGTGCCCTCGTTGTTGGCCTATCTTCTTGACATAGATATGTGCCTACACATAACTTGTATGTAGCTTTGCCTCATGAACCAAAGTGTAGCTTGGGAAACCCCTTTATGAATCAGTTCTTTCTTGTTCACACCAACCTCAACATCACAACCTCAACTCTAGAGGAATCCTCTAGTAGTTTGCAAGTAACCCCTTCAAATACTTTGGAATATTTGCCCTCATCTTACCACCACTTCTAATAATGACACATCATATGAAAGTCCCTACCTCCTCTGCAAAAAACCCTAAAATCATCCAACCTAACCTATCCAATCATGGGCGCCAACACTTAACATACACAAAAGAAATCAACACAAAATTAGGATCCCTAGGATATATTAGTAGCTCAAAGTGACTATAATTGCCAACAAAAGTTTTGATTCATAAAAGGCCATCGCTAAAAGCTAACACGTAGTCTAAGATAAATAAATAATACCTTGAGCTAACATAAGAGAGAAAGTCAAATAGGTCAAAAGTGCATGCTCGAAGAAAGGGTAAGAGTCCATTATAGAAATGCAAGCCCAAAAAATATAATAGCATAAGAATCTGTGTTATGGGACCATCCCTCTGTCATCAAAGTAGAGTCAACTAGCATGTGATACTCTTGACACATTCACTTACTAAGGAAACATTAAAAATTTCAAAGGGGAGCCAAAAGAACTATGGTTAAAAAGCCATGATACATAAAACCCTCCCAAATAAAAAAAGGTACACGGATATAAATTTTGATGGATTGGGTACAATAGCTACCAAGTGTCAAAAACTTTCAAGGAAAGCTCTAATATTTGGAAGTCTAAAATTGCACAAAAAAATAGACATAACATGTATGAATGGTCAAGCAAGTTCAAAAAGTATAGAAAAAATCAATTTAGGGACCAAAACTTTTTCTAAGTTTGATCTTATATGTGTACAAAATCATCTTATATGACATACAGGCAATAAGATTTGGGCAAAAACAAAATCATCTTATATGACATACATGCAATAAGATTTGGGCAAAAACAAAATCATCTAAAATGACATACAATTGCAACAAGATTTGGACAACAACAAATGGTCCAATGCATGCTTCATCTTATATATGTATCCGATTTCAAACGGTTCGTCATCTAAGATCAAAGTTCCAATTCAAATTAGCCACATACATTTACATTTGCCCAACACACATTTCAAATGATCCAATGTAAAAAATCAATTGTACATGGATAATTTAAAATCCAGTTCACCTTGTACACATCCTCTTTAACTTGTATGATGTACAACTTCATCATATACACATAAGATTGGTACAGGTCGATGCATCTTGTACACATAATCATTTGATTCATGTGTATAGAAATGTAGTACAACATAAAAAGATCTCATTTCCTAGCTATTATTTACAAATCATACCCACAAACTCTATCAAATCCTAGTTTTTCACCTTTCATCAAGAATTTCATCATTAAGTTTCCAAAATATCTCTTTTATATTAAAACCTAAATTTGCATTATAATTATTAATTCAATTTAAGTCATTCAACCCTTAATCTATTTTAACAAAATTCAATTTGATGAGTATCTAAATCTTACTTAGCTTTACCTTGAATCTGTAAAAGTACTTGTAATCATCTTTCCACCCTCACTCCTTAATTAGTAACTGGCCTTTTTTAATGATCCCTTGCTTGATTTTCATCCTTTGACTAGTGAATAAATATCTTTCAACCCTTTTCTTATTTTGATCCTTTGATTAGTGAACCAATATCTTTCAACCCTCTTCTTATTTATTTTACCCTCTTCGCATTGTTGTGTCCATAATGTTTTGAGTGTTAGATAGACCTTCATCATGTACCATAATGTCTTACTACTTAGAATTTGACTTGGAAAAGGAGAAAGATGTGGATTGTGAAGAGGAGGATGCTACCTAAATCATCCCATCAAATGGTAGACAAAAAGGAGAGGAGGGCTAGAATCCTTTCTTAGATAAGAGAGATAATGGAAGAAGTTGAGGAGGGTCCACTTGAAATCCACATAGTTGAAGGGGATCCACTTAAAGTCCAAACAATCATCTTGAAAGAGAATAGGACCTTTACCTTTGCTTATCACTCAACTAAGTGCTTTAAAGTATTTAAGACATGATGTTGTGTAGGAGCATGACAATGTGTGGTCTTGGTCCAATGGTACCAAATGGACCTCTAGATATGTTTGTAGTACATATCCTCATATAATTCTTTACCATTTCTCATCACTCAACTGAATGTTGCAAAGTATTCAAGAGACCTAATGTGCAGGAGAGCATGAAAAGGATTGGTCTTAAGCTAGTGGTACAAAGCCTACCATGGGGAATGGGCCTTCAGTAATGTTTGCAATAGTACGAATCCTCATACAATAAAATCCGATGTAATCTGAGTCTAAATATATATATAAAGTTGAAGCCATGATTTGTTGGTTGAATCGTAAATCAATGTCTGTAGTTTCTTAGGTCTTACAGGTTTCTCTGACATTTTGTGAAGGACGATGTAAAGGTTGTTGCTCTTTCATTGAAATGACCAATAAATATTTACCTTTCAAATGAACTCCATAACTCCACAGTAGTTTTGAAAAGTTGAAGGCTAACCTTGCAACTTATCCAATTTTTAAACTTACAAATTTCTTTCGACCATTTGAAGTAGTGGTATCGATGGAATTTTGGTTCAAGCAGGTTACCCAGTGGCACATAAATCTAGGAACTCTGACCTCATGAGAAGAATTATCCTACTGATGACTTGGAGTTATTACCAGTGATCCACGCTCTCAAGTTGTCGAGACATTATTTATTGGGAAAAAATTTAACTCAGGATTTTCACTCAACTAGACTTGAACATGAGGTAGAGAAGGTGGGTGCAAATAATGCAAGAGTATGATATTGAAATGAAGTTTAGACCAGGTAAGGAAAATATAATAGTGGATGCTTTGAGTAGGAGAGCTTATTATCTGCAATTTCTATACCGTCTAACATTCTCCTGGACTTGACTAGAACAAGTATAGGCAAGCATGATTATTTTGGTACTATCATTAACAATGATAACCCAGGGAACTGATCAATATAAATTGGATTGTTATATTATAGAAGATAGAAATCTGTATTTCAATATAAGGTTATGTGTCATTGAAAATGAGGATATGAAGAGGCAGATTCTTAGAGAAGCTTTTGAAGGATCCTTAACTGCTCATCCAGGTTACCATAAGACTTCCTTGATAAGAAGTTTCTTCTGGCCAAGAATGAAGAAATATTAAAACAGAGAGAGTTAAAATTGCCTAGATCTCTCTAACATTTTCCATCAGATGAAGTGGGACTGTATTATTATGGAACTTGTTATTATAGGACTTCCCAAGGTTCAAGGTGGGTATGATGCAAGCATGGTTGTGGTGGACAGGTTGTCCAAGGTAACTCACCTCATCCCTATTAAGAAGACCTTTACAACTACCGACATTGCCAGATTGTTCCTTAGGGGAGATTATGTATTTACATGGTCTTCCCCATCATACTATCAGTGACCGAGATACTAAGTTTACATCTAAGTTTTGGCATGTCCTATTTGAGTCTATTGGCACTCATTTAGATATGAGTATAGGTTATCACCCTGAAACAACTGGTTTGAGTAAGCATGTGAAAGTTAATCAAGGATATGCTTAGAGCTTACTACTATCCAGGAACCTCGCAAGTGCAAGTGGATAAGTTATATTTATTTAGTGATATTGCTTATAATGCTTTTTTCCATCAAAATATAGGAATTTCTCCATTCAAGGCTTTGTATGGTTAAGAATGTGTTACTTCATTAACATGGTCACATCCTTTAATCAAAGTTGAGGTTGCAAAGCAAATAGATGAAAATTGCAATTGCATGACGTAGTTTGAGATGTGGTGATTGAAAATTAGTAATCCTAAATTAGTAATCCTAAATTAACTAGGTTATGGGGGTGATGATCATTTTGTCTTGTAAATTTTATGAAATTGCCTATTTGCTTGTGGTGATGGAATTTAATTTATATCAATTGGTAATAATTGTATAAATGGCATGGGGAGTTAATCACCCCATGTTGTTCCCTAAATTATTCATGTATAATTTTAGGGCAATTAGGTGAATTTTCCCAAGTTCTAGGTATGAGATGAATTTTAATACTTTCTAGGTTAAGTAGTCTAATTAGGTTTGATTCTTATGGTAATTTCTATGATTGATTATGCATGTTTAAGTCTTATAAATTTTATCTGATCAATAGTTACTTAATTAGACAAATCCATAATTGTGGTCTAGGTCTATGCATGTTGTGAAAAATCCATGCTTCATTAATTATTATGTAGCCATGTCTATTAGATTGAGAGTTTAGCATATCTAAATGTATGGGAGCATATCAACATGACAACAACTTAGAGAATATCTCAACAATTGTGGCAGTCCAAGAAGTAATAACCCAAGCTGAACCATAATATATGAAATCTTAAATGCAAGTTTTGAAGCCCTTCGAGAGGAGGGAGAGGAAAGACACTATTGGCAACTATTTTTTTAGAAAGCCCCCAAGTGCCCCAACTAAAGTATGCTTTAAAAATAAAAGTATCCCTAGACACCAAACTTGGCTAGGGCACTTGGGGGAGCTCTTTCTTTTTTTAAAGTCACCCATGGTGTTTTCTCCACCACCCCCCCCCAAACACACATGTGTGCTGACTTTCTAGTGCGCATCGAATAAATCTTGCAAAATGTCTACTGTGGAGAAGATAATTGTTGTGAGATGTACCTCCTCTCTGATGAACATAGCAGAGGGTGATGCTTTCCTAGATAGCATAGCTAGATTGAAGGACCCTCTTGTCATCTTGAAAGAGAACCAAAGGAGAAAACAATTTTGTTATCGTCTTTAAAAGCATCTATTGCCTCCTCTACTGGCAAGTAAATCAGCACCAAGCCCAAAGTAGATTGATTACTGATAGTTATTATAATTTTCTATGTATGTATCCATGCTTCTCTGCTTCAAATTTTCCCTTGGTTGTTGTGCCTTATATGTACAATTAATATGATTGTTAATTGCACAACATGTTAGGAAATAAACTCTAAGATCACGTTATAAATTATCATTAGCTTATTGCATGTGATAAATTTTTATTATAATGTTACAAATGATGCTTGCTATGCAATGTTTCAAACACTAAATTTATGTTGCAAACTATATAGTTTATCACATTTCAAATAGTACATTATGATAGGTAGTTTTAATTAAATGCTTACATAATGGGAGCTAAAAGAACTAAAACTAATTTGGTTTTGGGCCATTTCTAACTGCATCCTTGACCTAGTGCATTCTTCCAATGACCACCATGTCCTTGTTTGTGTTCACTAGTCTCTTTGCCATCTATGTGTCATCAAAAAAATCAACCAAAAAATGCTTTGCCATTGTATGTACGAAAAGCAATTAGGTAACACATGATCTACTTGTCATGCCCACCACCACGAAAGGCTCATCCTATTCATCCTATAGAGGTCCTGCATGGCCTCCACCAACACCAAAGGCTCATCCTACTTTCCATGCCCACCACCACCAAAGGCTCATCCTATAAAGGTCCTCCATGACCTCCCTCACAAGCCATGCAAAATTAGATTTTTGTATCAAGAGATCAAATGACCTCTGATACTTCTTGATCTCCCTCAATACAGCAGTCCTAGCCTACCACCTATACCTTCCACACTAAGGAAGGTTGTCAATTTTGGGGATTTAGCTAAGGCTAGCCTTGAGGTTCTAGGGAATTCTCCACGAAAGGGAGGTCCTAGACTGAGACACTATGTATCATCATTGGAGTCGGGTGGGGTGGACATATTTTATCATTTGTGGATTAGATGTGTCCTATCATCTATTCGGTGCATGCTATTTTCTTGGTTGGAATTGAGATTGGTTTCAACTTTACTTAACATATTTATAGATGGTACAATAGTTTTACCCTAATCTTGAGATCAAATAGACTTAAATTTCAACCCTATTTTTGTTTAAGAATGCTAGTTTTGTCCTCTCTACCATGAGATTCAATCTTTTCATTCTGATGGATGTGCAATCCAACATTATTGAAATTTGATTAGATAATACCCTTTATTTTCTTATAATATCAAAAATGTATTGCATGTTTTTATTTAACTTGTCTGAATTCTTTAATGACTTGGTGATGGAGTGAATGCAATGGTTCAATGATTCAAGTAAATGAAGTCAATTTTTGAAATTAAAAACATGGAGTAGCTAATACAAAGTATAGCACATAAGAAATAAATTTTCTATTAATTTCAAAGGCACACACTACCAAGTACATTGCACACAATGCTAGTATAGATAGAATGCTATGAGTTTGAGCCACCATGGAAAATGATATGGAAACCAAGGTCAGGTATTGGTTTGGTGAATCTTTCTCACAAGCCTGAATTCCTTGATATTAAAGTGTTTTTATTTGCATGAACTAATGGGGCATCATTCCTCAAGTCTACCAAACCTCCTTAGTTACTTCTTAGAGGGTAAGCAATGCCTAGAGGTTGACCAACAATCAATCATATCTCAATGTGCAGATCTTTCTCACAAGCATGAATTTCTTGATATTAAAGTGTTGTTCTTTGCATGAACTAATGGGGCATCATTCCTCAAGTCTACCAAAACCTCCTTAGTTACTTCTTCGAGGGTAAGCAATGCCTAGGTTGACCAAACAATCAGGCATATCTTAATGTGCACATCTTTCTCTCACAAGCATGAATTCCTTGATATTAAAGTGTTGTCCTTTGCATGAACTAATGGGGCATCATTCTTCAAGTCTACCAAAACCTCCTTAGTTACTTCTTAGAGGGTAAGCAATGCCTATATTGATCAAGAATCATGCATATCTTAATGTGCACATTTTTCTCACAAGCTTGAATTCATTGATATTAACGAGTTGTTCTTTGCATGAACTAATGGGGAATCATTCCTCAAGTCTATGAAAACCTCCTTAGTTACTTCTTAGAGGGTAAGCAATGCCTAGGTTGACCAACAATCATGCCTATCTTAATGTGCACATCTTTCTCGTCTCGCAAGCGTGAATTCCTTAATATTAAAGTGTTGTTCTTTGCATGAACTAATGGGGCATCATTCCTCAAGTCTACCAAAACCTCCTTAGTTACTTCTTCGAGGGTAAGCAATGCCTAGGTTGACCAACAATTAGGCATATCTCACACATTGCTAAGATAAAACCTATACGCAAAGGACCTCTAAATATTTTGCATGATTCCCTGACCACCCTTGCAAAAGATGAATTTGGTATGAGTAAGTCGACAAAGATGCCTTTGAATGCATAACTTTCTAATCCTTTAAATACATGAACTTAAGGGTTATTCTCTGTACTAGAAATTCAATGCTTGCCTTAACATATTCATTTACTAGATTCTTCATAATTCTTACCAAAGCATGCAAATTATAAATTTGAACTCTTGACAAGGGTTTGCCTTTATTGGATTATTCCAATTAGGATAATCCACATGTACCAGTTTTCCTATACATTGTTTTACTTGGTCACAAGGAGGTATACCAATTCTGTCTATTTTTGCATTCCAATTTTTCTTTCCATTCTCTACTTTGTTTCTCTCATATAATACAAGCAGGAAAATTATATATCTACACCATTGGAATGCCAAGCATGTATTTTAATGTTTTAGATACCCTGCAAGGGGCCATTCAACTAAATATTCACATATAATCTTTGAACCTAGGGAGTTCACCATTTGATTCACATATTATCACATTAGGATTTCAATTTGTTCAAAAAAAAAGCTTAAAATTTTCATGACCTTCTTTGACCACTTGTTTTTTTTAATATATTTAAGAAATAAGTGCATCAAGTGTGAGACATAAGGATCTAAAAATTAAGAAAAAAGTGCATCAGAGTGAGACATACGGATCTAAAAACAATGGAATATTGATTACCTCAAATGCAACCACCATTTTGAGCATCACATACATATTTATGATAAAGTTTATCAATCCCAAAAAAAAAATATGGAGCCTTTTATGTGAGGGGATGCAATGGATGAATTGCATCATCCTAAACCTAAAGATCAACATTTTTCTTACCTATATTTATGTGTTGTTGCATTACTGAATGTTGTTCTAAAGATACTTTTACCCCAATGATAATGTGATCTTTATAAATCAAGAAAATTTATAAATGAGAAAATGGCCACCCATATGTTGCTTAAATTTTTTGGCTTTTTTATGCATAGATCTTTGAAAATAACTATGTTTTTTTTCTTGTGAAGTGCATATTCCTCATGAAATGGAAATTCAAAGGATCAACTTCATCACAAGGTCCATAGTAATGTTAATCAATGAACATTGAAACAAACATCTAGTTTAAAGTTCTGAATGTTACTTATTATTATACGAGGAGCACAAACAAGTTTGATAATCTTTAGCAACTAACAAGGTGCTCTCCTTTCCTAGATACAAACAACATACTCAATGATTCAAAGATAAGCCTTTGCTCTTCAAAGTTCCAACCACTAGTCCTACAGGAGGACTTCCATAGCACACCAAAAACAAACCAAATTTTAATGTTACTTTCAAAGGTCAATAAACAAAGCGACATTCTTCCTACAAACAATTTTTTTGACAAAACAACCAATCCTAACTAGATAGCCAATGCCTTTTTCGCATCCAAATTAATGTTAAATTTAAATTGTGCCTCTTATTCAAAGCTCAGAATATTCATTGATATTGCATCAAAGGAGCAAAGGACATACTAATAGTATCCCATGTCTAGCCTTCTTTGGCCTTCCAAGACTTCTCTTGTTATGGACAATAGATGTACCTTTTTAATAGGATGAGCACCCAACTTTAACTTTTTTGTGTTCTGATTAGCTATTCCAAATAAAAAGTTAAAAAGCTAGGCAAACTTACTTGCATGTAAGTAGTCTTATTTTTTGCTTTAGAAGCATTGAAAATTTTTAATATGTAATCTCTCTCTCTCTCTCTCTCTCTCTCTCTCTCTCTCACACACACATCAATAAAGACAAGTCTCCTTATAAAGAAGGACATAATCTTCACTTGAAAGTGTTCATAAATAAAAATATATATTATTCATTTTAAATTTATAAGTTTAGTCATGCACACCAATTGACGCTTCAAAGAATTTTAGGTTGTATTTAACACTCGTGTAATGAACCACAAAAGTGGCTTAAGACTGATTTATAAATCTTGAAGACATGAAAAGTTTGTTTTTTTACATGTATCTAGTAAATTCATGATTTTTTAAATTATAAGAAATAACATAAGAATGAGAAGACGCATAAAAAAAGTGTTTTAACTTATAAAAGATGCTTGCTAATGGCCTTATCACATATAGAATCACATTTGTGGGTGTGTACGAAAAAAAAAACGTTTTAGTTAAATTTTGTTCTGAAAATGCATTAAATTATTTTTTAAGTGCACTGAGGCCCACTCAAGTGGGTGGAGCCGATTTTCCCTTCCAACAATTAGCCAATTATCATGGTCGAGCAAGGGCCACGTACCATCGAGCAAGAGCCACGAATTAGACATCCCCCATGACCACCGCGATGGTCGAGCGCTGGAACAACGGAGGGGTCTTGTATGGAACCTCCCATCTCGGGTGATCCACCACCCGAGGAGGAGTCACTCGAGTGTTCAAGGGGCAAGAGCCCAAGCAACCAAACACATCAAGCGAGCATAGGTGTCCCTTTATAACATGAGAGAGCCTAGTGGGACTTGAACTCATAACCTAGAGGTTACAAGTCACAAGTTTGACCACTACACTAACTCAATCGGGACCAACTAAAACGTTTTTGCAAAAATAGATTAAATGATTATAAAGATAGTTTTAAAAGCTTTTAATCGTTTTAAAAGCTTTAATCGTTTTAAAAGCTTTTATAACACTTCATTTTATTTTTCAACCAATATCTTGTGTTGAGAGTATTTTCTTAATAGAAATTTCGTCACACGAGTTGAAAAGAAGGATGGTTTTTTCACATTTTCTAAAAGGCACAACGGTGACTTTTAGATGTGCATTTTTTTATGGTTATGTAATGTGTGCTCTCTAATGAAGGTGCTAATTCTTATTTAGTGTAAGACTATTAGTATAACATTAATGATGGGTGAGGCCACATGGCATGCGCCAATTATCACCAATAGACATGATATTGACATAATAAAACCTAGCTGTTGGTAACACCAGATAGGTGAGGCCACATGGCATGCATTGATCATTCACCAACATTACATCATCATATTGACATAATAAAACCTAGCAGGACTTATTGTTAACACCATCTTTTCTTTTTTCGGGAGGGTGCATCTGTGCGTGCCGTGTGCGCTGTCGTCCGTCATGTAGCCCCTAGGCATCGAAGCCAGGTCCTCATCGTGGGACCATACGATTCTACCAACTGAGCTACAACATCTTTTTCTCTTTGCTCACATATAAAAAGGATCAAAGCAAAATCTCATATGGAGCCTGCTAGCTTTTGAAGCTGTGAAACTGTGAACCTGGGCTCAATACCCACCAGTCTACACCCTGGGACACACTAGCGAATTCATCAAATGTAGGTAAATTAAATATACATAGGAACACAAGATGCACAATCTGATGTTCCTCTCGTAACAACCTTTGAATCCCATATTGCCACCTTACAGTTGTGTAAATTTGGCTCTTGAAGACCTAACTGCAATGACATCCTTATCACCCTGTGCTGAAAGCTTTCAAGCGCAAGTCCTCACCCAAGCTGAGCATGATGACTTGTGCAGAGTTTTCTTGAACTAACTTGCTAATGGATACAAAATATATTGTGAGCAAAAAGGTTTATACACTCTTTCCCATTCAGGGGAAAAATTAACCAAATATCAGCTGGGTCATTCACCTAAGCACCCTAAGTTCTACTGACTGTCATTTTCAATGTCGAAGCTAACCTACTTTAAATTGTTTAGCGCCTAGTATCAACAGCTATATTCAGCATACGTTTATTGCAACTGTATGATCATGCCAAGGCAAAGGGGTCGATGATCCCCAAATTTACCATACGATGATGATGCTAAAGAATGATAGGAATCCAATGTGGTTTTGGACTTACTACTCTTGTCTCAGCTCAAAACCAGCTCCAGCTTGCCGCAATTTTCTGTAGTACTATGTGAAAAAATGACAATTATATTCGTCTCAGAAACTGCCATGGTCCAGTTGCAGTACTCAACCTGTAAACATGATGGAAAATCATCTCTAGTTTAAGCCATCTCTCAATTCTTTACCACCACATTTATATAGCTTAGTTTATACTACTCTCTCACCATTTTCAAAGTACAAAAGATAGGTGGCAGAGGCGGTGTTTACAGCAGTTATTACCTCAACCATCCAGCAGCAACTCGTAACCCCATTAAGAACGACAATCCCAGCCATACACCAGGAAGACCCAAATAAGAAGGTGCTACCAGTAAACACAAAGAAGACAACAAGCCTACCACCATCTGCAGCCCACAGTCAGTTGATGTCAACACAGAGACACATTTACATGTTTGAGTCCTTTTGTTTGGATGTGTGTGCACATGTGCCAATGTGAGTGCTGGTGCGGGTGATACTAGTCAGCCAAACTTTTATTCCTAAGCAATCAAGTGCCCCTAACTTCTAGGAGGTAAACTCACCATGGAGTATGCTGCATATTGAAAATCTGAAACTCCATAGTGAATTCCATCAAAGACAAATGCAAGAGCATTCAGAGGTTGTGTGCCGGCAACAAACTGCATTTAAAAAAATACAAATGAGATCAAACTGCTGCATCGATGAAAATCAATGTGGCACTGGTAACTGGCAAACAAGCATAGAAATAAAGGGGATGCATACCAGAACACCCTTTGACAAGACCACCAGCACAGCTGAATCCTTAGTAAAAAGTTCAGCAATTGGTCCTAAACCTATGAATAGAACGAAGGCAAGTAGCAGGCCGAAGCAAAGACCCATCTGTGTTCAATAAATAATTTTAGAAATAAATGTCAGCAGTGCCTGGAAACAAGTTTAATTGATTTTTTGCATCTACAAAAAAACAATTAATTGTGATGTTCTTCAAAAAATATATATATATATTATTGACCTGTAAAACTCCAAATGTGACATCCTTGACTCGCTTAAGATCCCCTTTTGCATATGCAGTAGCCATTATTGCCTGCCCAAAGCATGCATGATCTTTAGCTCACAAGTCATGTCAGAATGGAAACCAGCAATATTGGACAAAATCTATAGACTAGTCTAATGGCTTGAACTGTGTTAGACATTACTTGTCCTGCTAAAGCCAAGGCATCTGATAGCAACGATGTTGCCAGCCAAATCTGCATTAGAATCTGATGACCTGCCATGGAAATTGCTCCTTGCCTAGCAGCCATAGACGTAGCAAGAGTCATGGTAAAAAGTATGGCCATTGTCCGTCCAAGAAGGAAACCCCCTGTTCACGCCAGTAAGAAACAAGTCAGCATCAGAAACTTCCATGGATCTCTTGGACTTTAAAAGAGTTCATGAAATCTACCTCACTCCAACATGCCTCCATATAAGTGCTTCTCCAGCAAATTATGAAGGTTAAAAGAAAAACAAGGCTCACCAGACTTCAGAAACCGGTTCAAACGCAATGAAGTAAGCTTTGGTGGGATAAGCACGACCTGCTTGTTGAGGTTCCACAAAAGCAAGCCAGCCAAAAAATACCTGTAATAAGTAAAACATGAACAATCAACAAACCTTTAAAATTTAGTAGCTTTTGTTTGATTGCTTTACTTGTAGCAAGATGTTGCATAAACATAAATGCCCTCTTTCCCCTAGCTTAAGGGTAAGGCATCACTAATGCACATGCCCCATAGTGATGATGATGCATAAACATAAAAGTGCTCTTTCCCCTAGCTTAAGGGTACGACATCACTAGTGCCCATGCCCCAGAGTGATAAGTGTTCGTGCCCATGCTCCATAGTGATGTGTTATGATGTTCTAATTAAGTTCCATAACAGTTGCCAAAAATGCCACACGTGTCCAAGCCACTCTAAAAATGGAGCCACGTTGAGAGGTTGACCTTGCAAGGATGCAAGAACACTGGGGAGAATTGTTAGGATTGTGATCAATCATAACTGTATGGTCCCGCCTCCATATTCAAGAATCAAGCTCGTATCTCACAATCACACTACAAGAGATATTCACAGCCATCTTGTACTTGGGATTTCAATGTAAATTTTGTACTCATCTCTCTGTGGTGCTATCATCCATCTTGGAATAAGTTTCTCAATGCTTAAGATCCTAAACCACTTCAATGCACAATGTATGTTGTCTACCTCAAGCACAATAACTCTTGCATAGTATAAGAGCTTTAAAAGGGAAAGAGTAGGCTTAAACCAAGTAATTTCCATTTCCCAGATTTAGCAAGGGAAAACTTCATGGGGAAAACCACCCTAATATGAGATGAACTACCCACTATGAAAGCCGAAAGTAGATGTATCGTGTGTCAAGGCCACTGTGCAAAATGTGATACAAGGACTTCTGCAACAGTTGTGTCCAAAAATCCAGGTTCACACCCAAAAACCCCAAATCTAAAGAAGATCAACGTGAGGGAGGACATGGTCTTTTACAAGGGGTAGAGAAACAGCCTCCCTCCCCTTCACGATCATCACAAAGAAACTCATACCCAGCATCACCAGGAACAGCATCACGTCCCAAACGAAATCGCAGACACAGCACAGTTTGGGTTCACAAGAAGTAGACTTGGCTAACAAACTCACCCCACCATCAAAGGCTTAGCGGTTGCCTTCCTAGTTGGTGCATGCCAATAGAAAGCCCACAGCTACAATACATCATGTAAAATAGTAAAACGTGTAGCTGAATTTGTGATGATGTGATAGGCAAAATTTAATGCCAATAGATACTATTCCATATCAAATCGCCTCTAGTTTGCCTAAGCATGAAGCATATCCTGGATCTTACCTCCCCATTCTATCCATCCATAAATGTTGATTGGTGTCAAGCGTGTAACCTTCTGTAGTGTTTGTCATAATCACTTATTTGTAAATCTCAACCTGCATGTGATTTCCAGCTGTGAATTTGCAGTCTTGTTGAGATTTGCTTCAATTATACTCGTAAAATACACACATTAATTAGGCAATACTTGTGATATGAAAGAAAGACTTTGCTTCCTTCACCTCTTGTCATCATCTCAATAAAGTTCAAGACCCGTGAAGGATGAATATCAAGATGATCTTTTGAAGGTACTCAAATCTTCTGAAACACTTCAGACTAACCAATGAGTAAATCCCTCCCAACAAAGGTTTGGTCCTTAGCAATTCCCAAGTAAAAAGTGCAATCGCTTACAAAGTAAACCTACCAAAATGATGGAAGGTGCACTAAGTTTTCATATAAGCAACTTTAATGAGGATTTTCTAGTAGATGATCACTCCTATTGGATGCGTTGCATGATCTTTAACAGACTCTGAAAGAAATTGCACATCAGAACCGATGAGTAAACAAAAGATCTTGTGAATTCGAAGGATAGGCCACAGGAAAGTGCAGCTAGGACGAAGATAAGTAAGCTGCAGTCCAAACAAGATGTTCCCAACAAGGGTGTACGTAATTTTTTGTTGATTTCTTTTTGTCTTTTTGAAAGGAGGAGGGGGTTACATTCCCAGAGATGAATGCAGAATTTGGAAAGGCAGCATGTGGAACAGGAAACCAAGAAGGCTCAAAGACCATAGGTAGCATGTGGATCATGGAAGTGAAGTTTGGGCCCCCTACAAGGGAAAAATGCCAAGGGTAGGACCAAGGCACTAATAAGGCAAAACACAAAGACACTAGTGCAGAGCCCTCATTTTAATGCTGAAAGGAGCCCAAACGTGTCAACACTAGGCCACAAGTTGTTTTATGGACTCACGCAACTACTTAAAGTAAAGATATGTAGAAACTTGGATCTCATACTCTTATCCCAGAGGAAAGCCCTCTTTCATGCACAGAAACTAAATAATCATATGTATTATTGTGCAAGGCTGAGATCTTGCATGCTCAAGAGAGATGGGAGATTAAAAACAGCCTTTGCAAAGAAAAGGAAGGATCTGTGAAAGCAGATAGCATAGCATTAGAGGAAGTATAAGGAATGGAAGAGAAAAAAAAACAAGAGAAGGGTTCCCATAAGACCTTCCTTTGATGCTTGAATACTGTTACAAGAAAAAACTTACATGGTACTAATGGATAGACGTATAAGAAATAAGATAAAGAACAGTTCAATAATAAAAAGTCATTAGAAAAGCTTCATGATATGACAAATATTTTGAGAAAAGAATATCAAAAGGTGTGGTGGAAAAGAATAATACAATGGCGTAGAAGTATCTCTCTCTAGAGTTTGTTTTGTTTTTCGAGTCAAGGTCAACTTGGCACAGACACACCCCGTTAAACTCGAAAGGCCAAACGCTTTTGTCACTAGTTTCGACAGACAGCCCCTGTTGGAGTCTGATCCGCTTATTTTCACTCTCTTAGGAGCATGTATCGACAGATTGTCATATTGTCCTTAGGTGAACTTGTCACATTGTCCTTGATTCAGTATACTCTTTTATTTTTCAAAGTCGACCATCACACCATTGCATTATTATCTTGTCACACAAATTAAGTCACACATAAGGGGAGCCCTTTATGCAAGAGGGCTGTCACTGGTACAATCACTAATGGCAGATCCAATCAGGAATATGGAATTGTAATGTAGGGGCCATGGACATGTGTAAATAATGGGCCATTGGCTTGTGGACATGGGGGCCATGGGCTTGTGGACATGGGCCTAGGCCTAAGTGTGGGCATGGGGACTAATAAGTGAGTGTGAAAAGGAGATGAGGTATATAAGTGAATTGTAAAAGCCCTAAACACAATTAACTGGTTTCCTATGTTATAGGAACCTTTGGCATTTCGACCTTGGATGATGGACGTTTTCAGTCACATGAGGTGTTAGATTTATGTTTTGGTTGGAAGGATGGGCTGATATGCTTTCCCTTCGACCCTAGTATATGTGGCAGCCATATTACATGGGATGCAAATCATTTTTGGTTATCCTTTTGATCCAGGCGGTCATTTGTGCTTGATGAGATTGGATCGTTGGTACCTAGGCTTTCCATTTGATCCACGAGGCCATAGCTCAATGTTTTGTTCCCTCGTCCACATGGGTTGTATTACTCGTATTATGAGGTTTCAAGGACGAAACCATTGGGGTGGGGATGGTTTGAAATGTAGGGGCCATGTACATGTGTAAATAATGGGCCATGAGCTTGTGGACATGGGGGCCAAGGGCTTATGGACATGGGCCTGGGCCTAAGTGTGGGCAGGGCACTACTAAGTGAGATTGAAAAGGGGATGAATCATGAGGTATATAAGCAAATTGTAAAAGCCTAAACACAATTAACTCATACTAATCAAGAATTACAGTTTCTTGGAGTTCCAAGCTCTTGGCTATGGTGGTACTCCTTGATTTCATGTGATCACTCCATTATGAGTGTGTGTGGTACTCCACTTGAGTGCAATCTTTCTTTCCCCTCTACCCTGTCTTTGCAGGAATTACCATCTAGCCTTTACAGCAGGGAAATTGAGGATAGATAGGTAGTATCTGACAAGATAACTAGAAGAGACTGCATCTAAAGGTCTCTGTGCCCTAAATGGTGTCTCCACAATAATCTCATTAAACCTTCCATGCATCCCTCAATGGCCTCTCTGCAATAAGCTCATTAAATCTTCCATGCAGCTCTGGCCTTTCTGGATAAGTTTTCTAAACCTTCTATGCAGCTCCCTGTGACCTCAATTCTCCCAATCTGTGTCCACAGCTGAGTAATGAGGTGAGAAGGGTGACTCCCAAACCCAGTCTAGAGGAATTGTCTGAACAGTGCCTCTATCAGCATAAATGGCATGATCCGCAGCAATCCCCTCGTAAAAAACCTGAGCACAAGCTTGATAAGCCAGGGCCACTGTACTGCAAGCTAGGCAGCATAGCATGGCTCTCTCCTGATGCAAGACGTAATTAGAAGCAGCAATGCACCAAAAGAACATAGCCCATCAAAACACAACACATATGCACCTGATAAACTGTTAACCAGGTCATATGTAGCAATAATAAATACCCCAACTCTTCAGCTGGATACTTACTGAGATGCCACAGTTGCAATCGCTGCACCAATCACACCAAAACCAAACACGAACATCAGGATAGGACTCAGGGCAATGTTGCAGATGTTGCTAGCCGCTGCAACCAACCACAAAAACTATTATTCTTGAGTTCCCATCTTCATGTGCTGATGTTTTTGGACATGCACTAACTGCAAAAAAGTATATTCCTGAAGTCACTTGCCTATAGCATACAATGGTGTCCTTGTATCCTTGAAGCCTCGGAAGATGCCTTGAATTGCAAGGGCAAGAACATTCGCAGGAGCTCCGAGTGCCCGAAGTCCAAGATATTTAGCCGCAGGGGCTCTCATTGGTGAACCCTTTCACACACAAACAAAATTTGATGAAATATCATTCTACAAAATACAAAATGTAATATTTGGGCTTTGAAAAGCTTCCTTACTTACCATGGGCACACCCATGAGTGACAAAATAGAGCCGACTCCCAAAACTAGAACAGCCGCTTCCACAATTGCAAGCATCAAGGCAAGAAAGAGAGCAGAAGAAACCGCAGGTAGAACCCGTTTTCTTGATGTCACATGTGAGCCACTTGTTGACTCACTTTGGAATAATGCAGAATCTGTCATCAAAACTCCAAATGCTCTTAGAATACATGTGCATTAGCATGCTACCAGAGCAACTATTTACTATGGCAGACTTATACCATGCTTGACAACCTGATGAGCCGCAATGGAAGATGATGCATCCTCCTCTGCAAGAGTTGCACTGGCATCTGAAGCATCATATACCAATGGAAAATCAAGGTTATTTCTCAAACTTAACAAAAACCATAGTGTGATCTTGACTCCAAAAAAGTCGACTCACAAAACTTCAAATTATCAATTCCATCATGCAAAGCATCATCTTCTGCCACAAATGAGGTGGTCGTATTGAGTAGAGGAACATTGAAAATCTTCGACACCAAGTTGAAGACTGAAACTGAAACACCCACAGCAGCCAGCTCCACAGAACCTGGAAGAAAAACAAAGCCCAAAAAAACAGTCTCCTTAGACAAGATAATGCAGCAGCAAACATCACAATTCATTAATGTTGCAGCCTAGACAGCACAACACAGTGACCTCAAATATATTCCATAAGTCACCTCTTATCAAGACTTGTCTAGATAAGAGGTTAGCTATGCAACATATATTAGATTTTGAGGTTACCTATGCAACATATATTAGATTTTTTTTTCTGTAGTTGGACAACCATCAATGCTCTGGGTATAAAGATTGTGACATCGATGATGAGTTTCTGATAACCAACAACCTGTTTTACAAGTTACAACTGCATGTAAAGCAAAGAACTCATGCCCCACATCATCATAGGGGTATGATGCCTACTCTTCAAGCAATGGAGAAAGACTCCTTCAATGTACGGCGAGATGTTCGTGACTTTGTGGCAGCTTGTGATGCAAGCCAAAGGGAAAAGTATCAGCAAGGAAGAATCCAGACTTACCACAGACATTGCCTATAACCAGAGATGCTTTTGGATCTAGCAACTATGGATTTCACTATAGGTCTACACTGTACTTCTCAAGGTTATGACATGATTCGGACCATTGTTTAGTAAGCAAGCACATTTCCCTGCATGCAAAAAAACACTCCGGTGCACCTGTCACGGATTCACACAACAGAATCTGGGAATCTCACAACGGAATCCTTCCAAGATCACCTAAACACAAGACAAGCACAAGAGTCTCGATAAAAGGCCAAATATTTTTTTTGTCAGGAAAGAGACTTCTATTAAGTATGAAAAAACACATACAACAATCACAGCTGTAAGCCGGAATAGAATAGAATCACCCCAATACGTAAGGTGATCTCAACCACCGATCCTATAGGTTTGCTAGTGAATTAACATAATTTCCTGGGGGGTCACTCGATTCATTACATGGCCGATTGATGTTTGAACTTGTACATTGTGTCCAAAGAAGCAGCCTCACTTGAGTTGGTAAAGCCCAACAACTCTAGGGAACTCCCTTTGTGGTAGGAGTTCCAATAACCACAACAGTTTTTAAACTTGGAAGAAGATATTTCATTGGATTAGTAACCTCCTTTGTTAAGCATTAGTGTATGGAATGTGAGATCATATCATTTTGACGAGAAATCTAGAATTGGTCATGCAGACCTTAATAGAGTAATGTATGGCCTCACAGTTTTACATAAGGGTGACCTCACTCAAGTGTATGATCCATTTGTAACGGGTTACAAAACCGAGATTTTGGATTTGGCATAGACAGTTTGACACGAGAGACTAAATTGTGCGATAAATTTGATAGTAGAGTGGTCCTTAGTGAGACTCATGTCATTGCATTTGAGTCTCTCATTGTGAACCAAAAATCAAGCTCCAACATTTATGTCAAAATGGAATTGAATTGGTAAGCAAAGTATCTTATAGGGATAGTGTGGTTCAAGTTGTGCATTGAATCCATAGCTTTTGTATTTCATGGCATTAATCCGCAAATGTTGTTCTAGTCTAGTCAAGGTAAGGGCTAAGGATCTTATGTGGATGCTATGGTGAATATTAGAATTCAAGGTAAGGTTTAGAGTCGATTGATTGTCTCCTACTACTTACAATTGATTGTCTCCTACTACTTACAATTGATTGTCCTATTGGGATTCATGAGGATATGAATCCAAATGAAGGGAAAGAAATGTTAGACCAGTATACGCTTAGGGTGAGTTGAAAAACTAACCCAATTTCCTAACTTGGGAAGTAATAGGATCAATCCAACAGGCTAAGGGCTAGCAAGGATAAGATCTCCCTTGACCTTGGATCAATTAAAAGCATACTAGTGGCTAGAAACAGCTAAAAGAATAACTATAGGAGTAGGCACTAATAATCACCAAGACTAGACTAGGCACTAATAATCACCAAGACTAGACTATAAAGAATACCTTGGGCTCACTTATGATTATTATAAGGAATCCTCTCAGTAGAGACTTCTACCAGGGGCGACCTAAGGGGCACGAGTAGCTGAGTAGCTGTAGGCAGGCAAGCAGTAACTCGGTGGTTGAACACCACGGTGTGTTATCTAGGCAGAGCTAACTCACGGCAATCTAAACATCAACGGGCCCAAGGGTCAAACCTATGGTTGGGAGGAAAGTCACTTGCCAGATTCTATTGCAGTCATCAATCTCGGGCTCAATGCGGATTATCCTAAAACTAAGAGGGTTCTCGCCCCTGTGGTCCTTACATTGAATGTATGCAAAAATTCTGAAGTCCCAACTCAAGCAAAAACATGAATAATGTTCTCAAGGGTCGTAGTGGGCTGTCCATGTGTTGTAAAATGATAGATACCATGTGTTTAGACAGCCACTTGACAAGTGTTACCCTTGTATGTCCAAATATTAAGCTCACATGTAGTGGGCTGCCCACAGTTTGGGCCGTGTCCTTACACAAATTTAAACACACACACACACACTTGTCCCAGGACTCCCCGGCAACGTGGACATTCACAAGCACTTAAAACCATGCAATGTTCACACTGGAAAACAAGTTTATGCATGCAAGTCATTCCCAAGCAAACATGCTTAATGCAAATGCACAGTTAATTGGACAATCTCTCATCTTCCAAGCTTGTACTCCGTTAAATCTTCAAGCAAGGCATCAAGCTCGTGGCACTTGCCTCTCTTGAATAGATTGAGGCTTCCAAGTTGTGTATTACACCACACACATGACTCAAATCCTAATGCACCATACAACCCCAAATGGATCTCGTGTTTGTCAGAATAGTACATGCGGAAGCTTGAATACACGTTGTGAGAGAGAGAGAGAAGTTGACGCAGAGAGAGAGAGAGAGAGAGAGAGGTTGGCGAACAACGCTTGACGTATTTTAGCAATGAATAGATGATAAAATACAATGGTGGGCATGGGTATTTATACCCTCATGCTGGAAATGGCCGACCCAAATAGCATAAATTAGTTAAATAACCTATCCCTTTGTTAAGGCATGTTCCCACATGAGATACTACTTTTAACACCCTCTCTGTAGCTCATAGTGGGCATAGATGAAGAAACCAAGTCGATGCAGATGCAACCATGGACACCTCAGTACTGGCCGGATACCAAGTACACCTCAGTACTGGCCGGATACCAAGTACACCTCGGAAAATGCACCAAACAACCTGTCTCCTCAAGGAATGCCATCTTGAGCTTCAGCTGCCACATAGAATAATGAATTGCAGACAACTCCACATCCATGATCCCCCATTCGTTGAACTGCGAACACATCACGTTCAAAAAAAATCCTCTGAACCTTGAACTGTCGACACACAACGCCCAAAATTCTGCTACACAATGAACCAGGAACTCATCCCATCCATAGTCTGCTACCAATGAACTACGAACACATCACGTTCATAGATTTGTCAAGCTGTTCCATGCCAGATGCATGTGCCTTGAACTCCGACACACGGGTCCAAATCACCAAAAACGGGAGCACAGACTGCCCCTCTCTGCCACTCACATGCCTCTCTCTGGCTGAAGCACGTGGTAGCATCCATCCACCAAGCTAGAATGCTGGAGCATGTGCCAGTGTAGTCCTTGCCACACCGGCAGACGCCGTAGCATCTCTGGTAGAATCACTGTCACTGTCATCCTCGTCAGCTTTGCCTTTGCCTTTGTCATTCGTCGAGCCTTGAGCTTTAGCTTTGGATTTGCAATCCCGAGCCAAATGCCCTCGCTTTCCGCACTTATAACAACGGCTCCTAGACTTCTTATTGGATTCCGATGCAGCATGTGCCGATTCTACATCCTTCGGAACTCGAATCTTGCCTTGGGAAATGAGCACTGCTTCCTCCTCAATGAGAAAAGAGCGGAGATCATCAAATTCCAGCTTTTCCTTCGTGACTTGTAAGCGTAATGCCCTCGAGACCATCTCGTACTCCTCAGGCAACTTCGTAAGAACCAAGGCAGCTAACTGGGTACTAGTTAATGCACTATTCATAGCCGATAACTGATCATGGATAACCTTTGCCTTCATTAGAAATGACTGCATGGAGGTCCCGGCTTCAAACTTGATGGAAAACAACTGGCCGAGAAGGGTTACTGCTCGCATTGTTGAGTCTCGATCAAACATTCCTGCAAGCTTTGACCACATTTCCTTGGCAGTCTTTAAAGTCTGAATGGCAGGGGAAATTTCCTTGGTGAGAGATTCTGCAATCGCCGACATCGCCTTCGCATTGTGATCATCCCAATCCACAAGAGATTTGAGAAACTCCTCCTCCTGAAGACGTGTGAACCGATTGCTATCCCTTCGGGGACGTTCCTTCGAGCCATCAACAATGTCCCATAAGCCTTTTCTGCTAAACCATAGCCTCATGATCAAGTTCCAATGCATATAATTGTCGCCATTCAGTTTGTCGTCCTTGCTCGAACACGGGAGTCCCATCTCGAAAACTCCATCCACCTCTTCTCAGTCGACCCGGTCTTCGATAACGCACGTCTCCTCCCTTCGCCTTCTCTTCTCCCAGCCGGCGGTTCTCTTGCGGCTGCACTCCTACTGCACGAGCAATGCCACTGGCCTCCTCTTGCTCTGCCGCCTGCAAGAAAATGCACTCACGATGTTGCTCTGTCGTATGCAAGAAAACGTAGCTTTTGCTGCTGCTCTGCCTCGCGCACTTGCGTGCCTTTCTTGCCGCCTTGCTTGAGTCCTGCTTCTGCTCGCTCAATGTGCGCCACCCTTGCTGGCTGCTATGCAAACGCTGCCCTTGCTAGCCACCATGCATAGTGCGCTGCCTTGAGATACCCGCTTTTGCTGGCCTTGGGTGCTTTGGCTGCTTCAAGAAGAAACGCAGGTTTGCTCTAGCCTTGATGCAGACGCAGTCTGCCGCGCGTCTCCTCCCTCGTGCCTTGTGTGTGTCCGAGGATCAGAAGCCTTCAAGCTCTGATACCATGTCAGAATCGTACATGCAGAAGCTTGAATACACGTTGTGAGAGAGAGAGAGAAGTTGACGCAGAGAGAGAGAGAGAGAGAGAGAGAGAGAGAGAGAGAGAGAGAGAGAGAGGTTGGCGAACAACGCTTGACGTATTTTAGCAATGAATAGATGATAAAATACAATGGTGGGCATGGGTATTTATACCCTCATGCTGGAAATGGCCGACCCAAATAGCATAAATTAGTTAAATAACCTATCCCTTTGTTAAGGCATGTTCCCACATGAGATACTACTTTTAACAGTGTTTTGGCACTCCACACATCACGTTCAGAAAGTCAAGGAAACAAATCCAGGTTTTTCAACGACAAGACACCACTACCCCTTTACCGCTTTCTTCTATCTTTCTGCGGTAGAGGCATAAGACATTTCTTAACCTGCATCTCCCCCTTTCTTGGACCTATGGCAATCAGCCATTCATTGCTGCACCCATAGGTTTCAAAACAACCCAACAGAATGAAACGGCAACCCCCAAAACACTCTAGAATCTAAAATAGAAAAAAAATGAAAATGAAAACTGATTGAATCATCAAGTCATCATGCCACATTATAGGGTTCGTATTGTCCATAGGCAAGGCATGAACAGAATCAAGTGATGAATGTGCAAGGTTGCATTGCGAGGAAGCGTTGGTTGAAGGCGGTGATTGCTTAGTGGCATCGCTCATGATCCTCTTTAACAATCAGGTAGGATTTTATTTTCCTGAGGCTGAGCTTCATGTGAGGTCACATTCCAATCAATCCTTTCCATGTTGTCAATGGTGTTTCATTGTCAACGGCGTTGGAAAGCAATGGTTGGCAAGCTCGGATGCAAATGCCTCAACAGGATTGGTGACAGCTTGTCTCAAGCAAAAGTGTGAGAACAGGATTGGGACCAGTATCCTGCCCAGATTCTTTGGACTAAGAGTAGACACAAGCTACCAACCCCACCCTTGTGCATGGCATGGATGCATGGTAGAAGGTCAAACTGCAGTCCTTACAATCTCATCCAATGAAATGGTGTATTTTTTAGTTCAATTGTTAGCTGGATACAAAACCGTAAAAACACTATTAAGATATAAAAAAACTGCACACAAAAAACAAAGATTCACTTTGACTCTATGCAACAAATTATCTTGCAAAAGATAGATCAAAAAAACACTTCTTTTGCATTGGCATTTACCTATTCTTCCTACATAGGCTGTCTCCATTAACTGAGCCATGGGTTCAATAGCCTGAGCCACTATAGCAGGCAACGCAAGCACCACAATTTCACGTCCAAAGTCATCAATCCGCAATGTTTTTTCAGAATGATGGAATGCATCACTGTATTCCCACATGTTGCAAAGCAGTGCAAAGAGAAATTAGCCTAGCAATACTGCACATGAAAATAGCCTACTTCTAAGCAAAATAAAAATCCATGCATGAAAAACTAGCACAGATTTTGCAAATCTAGATTAAACCAGCCCTGATTATGGTGATAACCTTCATAATTTAGCCTAACCCTAAAAATCGAAAATTTGCAGGTGCAAAATTAACATAATCAAACGTTTTTTTAGCATTATAGAAGATCGTTGAAGCTACTTAAATCATCAAAGCTATGTACCTGTCTGCTATCAAAACATCACCACCTTTCTCACACTTCACAAGCAAATTATGTCTAGTAGCATTCCTGTGAGTAAGTGTATAATCTCCCCTTAAACAGTGTAAGCCTACTTGCAAGCTGCACTGCTTTTTTCTTTTCAGCCTCCTTCCAAAATCAGTCAAATGCACGGCTTTCATGCAGGAAGCATTCCTGGAAGCTGCTTGATAATTGGCAAATCCATGGGTCGAAAAACTGTTTGCAATCTCCGTGCTTGTATCCATGGGTCCTGGAACAAAGCAGACATGGAAGGAACCCTAATGACCGCAAAAAAGAAAAACCGCAGAAAAAACATATTTTTTATTTTTAAGAGCTTTTGACTGTGTGTGGCAAGGTTAAGTTACCTGGCTTGTTTCTGAAATTGCTCTGTTTGCGGACAGAGAAACTCCCGAGCAATTGGAAGTCCGCTTTCGCCCCAGGCCACCTTTTCTCGTTCTAGACCTAATTACAAAAAACTATTTGCATTTCCACTTTTCCCAAAAGGTGCAAAAGTGCCCCCTTGGATATTTCTTCTGTCTAAGCCTCCGTTCACATGTACTTTCCACTTTCGCACTGCTTCATAAACAACCCATTCGGCAAGCACTAAAAGCATCACCCTATCCTTTTTCCTTAACTAAAATGGGGATGGGTTAAAATATATGTTTATTGTTTTATTGTTTTTTTATTGGCATTCATGGATTGCCTTGGATCCCTTCTTTAAAGAATGGTAGTTACAATACAGTTCATGAGTGGCCATTATAAGGGTCACTCAAAAAGCTTCTTTCTCACCCCCCCCTTCCGCTGTGCCTCTCACTCTTTCGGCCAGGGCTCAGTGATGCTATTCTCTGGTCAACACTGTGTGCTCGTCTCAGAGCTCCCCCCTCCCCCCGGCCACTTGCGCCTATTTTTGTTTCGTGTTTTGGTGTATGTTCTTTGAATTAATTTTAGTTTTGAAATAAAAGCGTTCATGCGCATTATTTGTTTCTTTAGTTTTTTTTTCTATTTTTTTCCTCTCTTTTTGAAATCTTGTCAATCTGAATCTTACTTCAAGTTAAATTTCAGACTTACTTATTTATTTTTAAGTTATATTTTATGATTTTGATTATTGCTTTGTTTTTTATTTAATGTTTTTTGTTCTTTTATTATGGTGTTAATCCCATTTTGGATTAACAAACATGATCCTCCAATTGAGGTCATTAATAAGTGTCATGAAATGGCACTATAAAAGTTGTACATTATGAGATAATGGCCACCCAAGGCCTAGTTAAGTAAGTTTTGGACGCCCAAGTGTGAATAAGGGCCAAATGTATATAAGGCATTTTCTCATAATAAAAAGACACAATCCCCTTTGTGCTATAGAGAGCTCTTCCTTTGTGCTATATAGAGAGCTCTTCCTTGTGTCTTGAGAGAGATTGAGAGAGAGAGAGAGAGAGAGAGAGAGAGAGAGAGAGAGAGCATTCTAGCATTGTTCCTCTTCTATGCTTGTATGATTAATGCTTGTGTGGAAGAGTGAGAGAGAGTGATTACCTTATGTGACGGGTGCGAGTGAGAGAGAGCGATTACCTTATGTGACGGGTGCGAGTGACTCTATGGTGATAGTGTGGAGGTGGAGCTTGTTCATCCTTTAGGTAAATACAATGAGTTCCCTCTTGGAAGTGTGGTAGCCCATAACATTTTTGGCGCTGCCAAGGAAACACCTTTGTTTCTTCCATCCTCTTGGACTTTCAGCTCCCATTGCATAAGATTCATGATTGCCCTTGCATTCTGGTAGTGCATTGTGTAGAAAATGAATGGATAAGATTTGTGTGGTAGTAAGAAATTAGTTGTGATGTTGTGTACGTGTGTGGTGGAGTGGTCTTAGAATAGACCTTCACTGTTTTTTATTGTTAAAATTGATATTTGCATCATTGGAAGCATCAACGTGAATGAACAGGTTGGTGTTCTGTTTTCTTCTTTTTTTTTAAAATCACAAAAATAAAAAACATAAGGAGTCATTGACTGTTCTGTGAACTTGTATTCCACTCCTTAAGCGAGGCACAATCAATTTGGGATCCATTGGATAAGTATTTTGCACCCAAAAACATAACATTCAACGCGGGAAGTTTCCGTGTGAAACTGCAGAAAAACGTTCACGCCGTGAACTTTTTTTGCAACTTCACGCCGTGAATCGCTCCGACATCAGCGCCACAAATCACGGGATTGCCTTGCCAAAAATAGGTAATCTTATCCTAACACCTTTGATGCCACGAAGTCTGACAAAATTTGTGAACACGTGAAAGTTCAGAAAAACGTTCACACCATGAACTTTTTCAGAACTTTTCACGACGTGAACCCTTTTAGAAAATCTTCACGGCGTGAACCCTTTTGTGTTCACGACGTGAACTTTTTTTGCAAACTCAGGTTTAGTCTAATCCAATGAACAGTCGACAAGCCAAGGCCATGAAGGTTGGTAAGGGAGGGACGCCTATAACAAAGAAGAGGTGATCTGACCCTAAAAGCAAAAATCTTTGAATACGTGAAAGTATAAAAAAACGTTCACGCCATGAACCATTTTCTGACACTTCACACCGTGAACTATTCTCTGTGCAGTTTCACGGCTTCAAAAACAAAGTGATAGAATCGGATCAAAATCAAATTGGGTCGACAAACTAGCTTATCAAATCATACATACATGCACTTAAGATTTGGAAAACTCATCAGAGATGATCTTACACCTGACGATAGTACATCGAATCACCCAGGATCTTCCTATCAAAAAAGTGTGGGTTCAGGTCATTGAGCAAGCACACACCAAAGTGTCTTAATAAGGAACCTAACCACCGTTGAACTAGTAGTGAAGAATCCATGGAAGAAGGGCTAAGGTACTTTGGGTTTGGGGAAGAGGAGAAACCACCCTCCCCAACCAGGTCCAGTGGTATCATTGATATCACCCGGGGATTTTTTGGTCTCCAAACCAGTCATGATGACGAAGAAGCACAATCTGCGAGTATGGGTCTATCAACTAGCGCCGGTCCACGACAAGAAATGCCCATCCGAACATTGAATTCTAGGTTGTCGAACACCGGCACCCCCCGAATGAGATGGGACATGGAAAGTGCGGCCAGGATGGGTCAATTATGATTCCCCACCTCGGAGGAAGTAGAGTTAGATCTCAGAAGGAGCAAGGTGGAACGACAGCTACTACGAGAGTTAAGCTTAAGGAAACAAGAGCTCGATACTCGAAGGGCGAGAGCTGAGTAAAAGGAAACGAGAAGTTTAAACCTACTCTAATCACGGGGTAAGGAATAGGAATTGGCTATGGGAAGAAGTGAGGTAGAAATTCCAAACTTGGAAGCCATAAATGAGGAGCCCCGAGCTGAGGAAGGGTTTACAACCATAGAAGAAGAGGACAACCTAGCCAGAGTGGTGGGCAAAGTGGAGGACCGTCTGTACACAGATATTGAGCAGATGATCAATCATCCTACGTTCCTACAAGACATGGAACTTCTGATTCTGCAAAGGCGTACATAGGCAACTAATGATGAGCCACTCCAGGGTACAGCCGACAGGACCATCCCATGGACCGAAGATACCTAGAAGAGCCAATACAAGAAGGGGACAAGGTCTAGGAAGGGGGGGAGCAATTCCTGAAAGGCCAATGATGGATCCAACCATTGACCTTAATGCAGCCACAAGGACAAACCTGCTAAATATGACGGCGGAGATAGGTCAAGGAATGGTCAGAGAACTAGGCACTACTCTAGAATCCCGACCCTCCCAGATGAAGCCACATATCATTTCCAAACTCATCCAAAACTTCTCTGGGGGGACGGAGATCCTATCCAACATGTAGAGATTTTTGAATCCACATGTGAAACCTGTGGGCCTATTAGTGATGTGACAATGATTCATGCCTCCTCACTGACCTTGGAAGGGAAAGCGTATCAGTGGTTCCGAACCCTCAAGCTCGAGGATAAGGTTAACTTCACAAGACTCAAGAATGTTTTTGTGCCTAACTTTGCCCGAAGTGGTGATAGATGGAGCCCTGTGGCACATTTACATAATATCAAACAAAAGGAAGTGGAGTCGATGAGAGACTATATGTCTCGACTTAAGCACTTAAATTCAAGGTGCAAACTACAAGAGAGGTTAACTGATGATCAGTTATTGCCTTGCTTCTGGAGAGGGATTAGAGACCACAAAATGCACGATTACCTGGTACTAGCCCAACCCGCTACTCTTGATGCATGTTGCAAACTAGAAATTGAATATGAAGATAATATGCTTAAATTGCCACAATCGAAAGATGTCAAAACATCTTCAGCAACTATGACTTCATGTGTCTCGAGTCATCAAGAAATTGGAACTCGGAGCAAGCAAGTCGGAAACATGACGGTGGACAAGCTCAATAATGCTATATTAGAGAAATTGAAAGTAAACGAGGGAAGAGAAACATCTGGGCATGGGCATAATCATCTTTACCCCTGCAGGGAATTTGTGTGGTGCTCTACGTGCAGATTGAATCACACTACCACCGAATGCCCACAATTAAGAACAAGACCATTACTCTATTGTGCCCACTGTGTAAAATTAGGAAATCATGACACTTCAATGTGCAGATATCCAAGACTCCAAAATGTTACACAACTACCAACACTTAGAGCTCCATTGGCTTTACCTGCGCCACCCGTACAGATCACCGCTACTACTCGACAACCCAACTCTTCCTACTTACCTAGGGGGATGTTCCGGGTACAAGACGCTTCACCTCCTCTGCCACCGCCAGTTCTACCACCACAACCACTGCAGGCTAAAATCAATCAAGTATTAATTGAAGAGCCATCAGAAGATGTTGATATGGTGCGTGAAGTAGAACTTAGCGGAGAGTACTACGAGGAAACGACGGAGGTCACGCCTGAATTCTACGTCCTATAGAATAACACGCCAATACCTGTATTTCAAACCACAGTACAGTGGAAGGGCAAGGACATGAACTCGAGCCTGAGAAGAGGACCGCTACAATGTTTTAGCTGTGGAGGGCCGCATCGAGTCACCGAGTGCCCAAACAAGAATATGGTCCATATGCACCAACCCCAACAAATGGTGGCTGCGTCCAATGACATGCCAGTACTCACCTATACTGAATGTGGGATTGATCATTTGATCAAGGATTGTCCATACCGCACAAGTGGTTTGACTTCTACTGCCAATCAGGCCACCATCCGAACCATTAGTGTGCAACATGGAAATATCACACCACTCAATGTCCTAACAAGAGCTCAAGCTCAATTAGGAGACAAGGGAAAGAACTGAGCGGATGTGACTATTTCCAAAACTGGCCGCAGGAGAAGAGTGAAAAAAGTGGGTAAGGGTGACACAAGAGTCACAATCCAAGATAGATCCGAAGAAGATACAATCGACACCGGATTCACCCAATCGAGAGAAGAGGGGGATTACCCCAATGCCGTGACGAGGAAATAAGAAAGCTCGAAGATGCCAGGGCCTTAGTCGAAGAATGCCAACGGCTTCATGAAGCTAAGGGCTAACCGAGTTAGGGATACAATTTATCCACGAAACGAGCCAAACAGGGAAAGGGAATTGGACGTGCCAACTCCAAATCCAGAAGAAACATAAAAGGGATCCCAAGCAAAACCAATGTCCAGAATGTTTGAGGAAAATCCATTGGGGGAGTCCATCCATTCCTTCCCTATGGAGGAATGCGAGTCACATACATGGGGAGAACCCTCTATCTCTAAAGAACCCAGAGACATAGGAAGTCTTGCGGCTGTACTATCCACGCTTGTAGTACAAATTCCATTAGGGCAACTATTACGCAATTCACCAACCTTATGGACATATATAAAAGAATGGGTAGAAGGCGGGACTAAAGCCATCCGATACTATAGATGAGGCTCTGCCACCTCTGGCAGAAAGAACCTTGAGACACACAAGGAAAACCTGAGTCGTTAAGAGATACCAGTTAATCAACTAGGGCGTTATTACGAAAGCGACAACACAAATGCTACAATCGTGATTCATCATAATGGGTACCAGGCACTGGCTATCCTAGATGGTGAGGCGGGGGTTAGCATCATCACAAAACATTGATGGGAAAATTGGGGGAAACCTGATCTAAAAAAAGCACATCTAATCATTAAAATGGTTGACGAAACATCTTCGAGGCCCATCAGACTTCTGGAGAATGTGAAATTCAAACTCTTTACGTTTCGCTACCATCATAAATTTGTGGTCATGGACTTCCTACACCAACATGATTCATATGACATAATATTGGGGAGACCCTTCATGAGGGAATCCAAATTGGTGCATGATTGGGCCTTAGATCACGTGTATGTAGATAGGGGTTCACAAATTTTAAAGATAGATCTAAGAACATGGAAAGCACACCTCATGGAAGGGCAATTGTTTGGTAATGATTCGGTCACAACAACGAAATGGGCTACCTCCCGCCATCATCGAATGGGAAGGTAGTCGGGGCTGATCCTCATTGTGCATGGTGCATTATAGTAGACTTCCCAAATGAATGGTTTATTGAGGAGGAAAGGTCACTGCCATGCCGGTTGCTCACCCATGAGATTGAACATTATGGGACGAGCAGTGTGGCGGGTGGCCGGTGGTAGCCGCCACCTCGAGTACGGGGAGAGTGGTCACGGTGTCAGTTTTTGTGCTTTGCATTGAGGTAGGGGTGAAGAATGTGGATGTCCAGCAGTCGGTGACACGGCTAAGAGGCTCATGTTGGAGTTATCGACGACCGAGCATGATGGTTATTGCCTACTCGAACTCTGTTTGATCTAGGGGATCGTGCCAGTTCAGGGGTTCATCAGACCTCCTTCTTCTTAGAAGATGGCGGCGGTGAGATTTCCCCTTCTTCCTGTGGTTGGGTGGATGGTTACTGAGCCGGCAATGGTGGTGGAAGGGCTATTGTTGATGAGGGTCTGGTGGCAAGACCGGCATCGAGAAATGGTGGTGGTCTAGCGGAGGGGGAGGGTACATCTCAGAATGCGGTGTGCATTCATAAGAGAAGGGATAATAAAGGGGTTAAGGGGGTGTGGGTGATGGGGGTGGAGTGGGAAAATGAACGAGAGGTGAAGAAGAGTGTGTGTGAAAAAGAGGGAGGGTCAATGTGCCTAAGGGGGGTGGTGAGGGTGAGGGTGGGTGAGGTGGAGGTGTAGAGGATGAACCTGATGGGGGAGGAGGAGGTGGGGGGGGGGGAAGAAGCTCTTAGAGGTGGAGGTGGCAAGCTGCCCTGTCCATTATTGATGTCGTCGTTGTCGTTTAGGGTAGGGCCAGCTTCAACAGGTAGCTTGAGGACTGTTAGCATAGAAAAATTGAACTGCCGACAGCCTCAGCTTCATTGAACTCCCAGGGAAAGGCAACATGCAAATCATCAAATTGCAGGTGCCAGTGGGGCCGCCATAACTTTGATCTAAAGGAAGCACATGTGGTATAGAAGGAGCAATCCACCGGCACTAGAGTAAGTGGGTAGATGGTCATGCAAACGAGAGAGGTATGCGTCATTGACCACATGCCACTCGATGGTACGAAAGTACTACAGTGCCCTTTGGGAGATGTCAGAGGGATACAGGTGAGGGCATTTGCCGTTGGGGATAGATAAATCTAGTAAGCTGTGGTCGGATGGGAGGCCATAGTGGAGGAGAAGGCTCCGGCCTGTCAGGGTGGCTTGAAGAGGGTGCATGGGGAGCTCAAAAAAATCATGTGGGTGGTGGAACAAGAGAAGCCCCTGGAAGAAGAAGTGTAGGATTAGGCTATCAATAGGGATTTTGGTTAGAGCATAGGCATATTGGTAGCAGGAGAGTGGCTCATCAATGTAGAGGTTATGTTGCAAAAGGTTGAGGCGTATACTCTTGAACTGGAGATTGATGAGCTGATAAGGGGTTTGTGGAGGGAAGGACAAAATTGGTAGTTTAGTCGCCATCTCCATCAGGGCATCCACTTTCTTGTCCATGGTGCTGGATGAGGCAGCAAAGGGTGAAGGGGGAGGTAGGGCTATCCTGGCTTCAGCATCACCCAACTGCTCTTGCAAAGAGTGAATGGTGGCCTCAGTGAGCTCCCGATGCTTTGCAAAATCTTCTTGAGTGCAGGTGAGGAGGTTTTCTACTATCTGGGCCTGACTCGTGGCTTCCTGATGTAGGCCTTCAATTACAGTAAGCTCGTGATGAGCTCTCTCGGCCGCTACATGGGCTGTTGTGACTTGTTGTTGGAGCTTAGTGATGCGGGCAAGTGCAGTGCCCACTGCTTTGTTTGCTGATTAAACTTCCTTTGAAGCTCCATAAACTGAATGTTTGTCTGGTATAAATCTTCAAACATAGTGCACTCCTGAGCCTTGGCTAACACCATCTCTTGTTGCGACATCTGCATCACTTCTTGCTGCCTGTAGAGATGAAGTCTGCCATTTGGGTAATGAGCTCTCGCGCCATATGTGAGAAACCAAGTGTGAAGTTTGGGACATCTCTGTGGCCGCATGTATGCTCTCAGCATAAGCTTGACTAGAATTGAAACTGCCCGAATGCACAACGGAGAGTGTTCACGGAGTTTTGTGTGGCACTGGGGGAGGAAGGGCCCTCCTTTGCATATGATGGCATCTCCTGGAAGTGTTCTGGAGGCAGGGTTTCAAATAGGCTTTTGTTGAGAAAGTCTTGTTTCCTCTTCTCTTCCTCTTCCTCTTCCTCTTCAGCCTTCTTACTGGCTTCTACAACAATGACTACTTGTTCCTCCCCGGTGGGCTGGGGGTGGCGGAACCTGCTCGGGTACAACTGGCGCATGATGGGGCCTCTTTGTTGGTGGTGGATTAGGAGAAGTGGATGGTGATGGGGTAAAGAGGTTATAGCCGCATTTGGTCCACTTAGGTAGGTTGCCCTTGGCAATTCGTCCCATCCAACCACATAATAAAGGACCCTTGTCAATAAGGTTGCTGCCACAGCTTTCCTTGGGGGTTCAAACATATTGCATGCAGCTCATGGAAAAGGTAATTGCATCCTTGTTTGGCACTGCCCCAGACCGTGGGTGAGCTTTGGGGCGTTGTTGAGGCGTACATATGGCTGCTCCATATGGGGAAGTGCAAAAGCATCTCGCACAAGCTCCACACTGAGCTGGACTTCGTGCTTCTGCCCCTCGTTGTCCAAGACTTTCCCTGTGTGTTGATTGGCATCATAAGTCTCTGTTAAATACAGTGCATTGTATAAGTTCGGCCCCCAAGGCTCCAAGGTGGACAGTCTTCCCCCAAGCCGAGCTATTCTAATTTGTGCACCACAACAGGGTCAGCTACAATAGCTCTGTAGCATGGACCTGTGTAGTAAAGGAGATTATGCTCTACTTTACGGTTGTTCTTCATCAATGAATTGACAATATGCCCATTGACCTGCTTCATTAGTGCTTCACCCAGGTGAGAGAGTTGGGTGGGGTGCTTGGCATACTCTTCGAAGTGGCCTCTTGCAGGTCTCTTCCTCCGGAGAGAGGTGTGATGGAGCACTTCCTAGGGGAGGAGTCAGAAGCATAAGACATGTTGTGCTAACTGTGAGTGTGAGAGCTTGGGAGAAAAATTTACAAGAGTTTGGCTAGGGTGAGAGGGAAAAGTTAGGAAATGGAGGGGGGGGCATATTTATAGTTCTGGGAGGAGGGCATGGCTATGGGCAACAAGTCCAGGGAATGGGCATGGCACTGCGATGGAACGAGTGTGGGAAGTCAGGTAATGTGAGAAGCGAACGGGCACGGTAAGTCAGGCGAACGAGCATGGGAACTTGAGCGAATGGCTGCAGCTTTCAGAGTGGCTAAGCAAACGAGTGTGGGAACTGACTAGGAAAAGCGAACGGGAGTGCACTTGCAAAAATGGAAGGAACGTCCCCGCGGGCTTGAGAGAAATGGTTGGAATGGCCGTGGGCTCATAGTAAATGGCCGTGGCGGTAACGGGGTGAAGATGGAACGGCCGTTCCAAACTGTAATTCAAGATCTGAGACGAGAACGGCGGTGGTGGCGAACTTGGTACAGTCATGGCAAATTTTTTTTTGGGTGCACACAGAGGCTATGCTGCTAGCACCCCATTGTGGGTTTTGTACTGACCACGTGCCCAGTTAGGAGTCTATTCCAATTAGGTAATGGTGAGGTAGGGGGTAGCACTTCCTGAATAGATTTCGATAAGGGTGGTAAGGAAGTAACTGAGGCTGAGGGAGTTGATGGTAGCTTTGTAGTACTGTCGAGCCTCTGAATGATAGGCAGTTAAAGGTATATCTATAAGGAAGTTCATCAATGGTAGCATGGAGGTGGTTGTGTCATACAGGACCTTCTACTTTCCTTTGTCTTGAGTAGTCTTCACTGCAGATGTTGCCTGGGGTACCCATTGATGGGTAGGTGATTGTGGTGTGACACAAGGTAGGGGTTTAGGTTGGAGAGGTTTGGGAATCCATATGTTATGATTTCCCTCATAGAAATTTTGGGTCGGAGAAGAGGTTTTGGGATCCACCAAAGATTTGATTTTGGAGGTTGACATTGAGGGTCTGGTTTAGGGTTAGAACTCCGTGGAGTGCGCTTAGGTTTGTGCTTGCTATGTACCCTCCTGTAGGCTTGAGGTTGGCAAATTGGTTGCCATTGTGAGGGATAAGAAGCGTTGGATGCATGGGGATGAAGGGGACGGTGAGATCTTTTAGGGATCCACAAGTGTGATTCACCCTCATAGAAGCCTTGTCTTGCGAGGAGCTTCTTAGGCACCCACCAGTGGGGTGAGATATCAAACCTTGTGGAGATTTGTTAGTATGGTTAGCAATGTTAGTTAGGTTAGTGTGACCTGGCGGGGCAACAGTTGGTGATTTGGCAATGTGAGAGTGAGCTGTCGCTATGCGTGGTGGTAGTGTGGGGGTGAGAGGCATTGATGTCGTTGGCATGATGAGTGGCCTCTTTTTTGGGGGAACGGAGTGAGAAGGGTGAGGTGTTGGGGTGATTGTGGGTGGTGGATTGGGGAGTGCTTGGCATGGGGAAGCAATAGGAACTGGCTCTTCATCCGTCACTCACGAGAATAGTGACTTGGCCAGAAACCAGTTGTAGGGTCGTCGTCCGTGCATCCCAGTCATCCGATTCATGTCCCTAGCCTACGGTATCGGAGCTTCTAAATACATAGGGTACATTTGATCACCCTCCATGACATAGTGACTTAGGATTTGTGAAGGTGGGCTTGTTGGCTCTTGGGTTTCATATGTGGGAGTTTCTAGAATCTCTCCCTCATTCCCATCCTCAAAGAGTTCTGTCAGGATTATCTAGCAAGCTGGTGCGACTTTGAGTAATGGGGACTAAGGTGGAAGAACTGGGGGTGGTAAGGGCATTTCTCGTACTACCTTAAGGATTCCTCTTTGGGCCACTTCTTGGTGGCCAGGTTGAGGTGCGTTATGATGCGCTAGATCTGGCAAAGCCAGTGGTTACCTAGGGCTGGCAGGCAAGGCTTGAGGCAAAGCTCGAGCTAGAGCAGCCTTATGGTGATAGCAGTTGGAGATTTCATGATTTCTCCACTATACACAATATGTACAATAGAGGCTTGGACGGGGTGCCAGTATGGTTTTCTCAACAATATGGTTTTCTCAATAGGTTGGGTACCATACGAGTTTCCTTCTAGGATAGAGATGTGGATGGCCCCCTCGATCCCGGCCTTGGTTGATTGCTAGGTCATTTGTTGCATTAGTACAACCGGCCAGTTGCTCTACACTTTGTCCAGACAAAGTGTAAGGTTCCTCCTCAGCCCCAAAAATATGTATAAGTTCTCCTCTCAGTCCCCTGTAATCATCCCCTATTTCAGAATGCAAGAAAATATTGTTTTCCCTTGTTTTTGGTTTAGAGAGAGAAAATATTCTAGAGAGAGATAATACAGTTTTGAGATATTTTGGATATAAAGTTATCCCTTTTATTTAAGATGAATTCTCCTGAAACAGAAGTTTAAAAAGAGTTTTCTAATATGCATTAGAAATTAATTGAATATGTGCATTAGATACCTTAGCCTAAGGGTCCACATTTTCAGAAAATTATCAATTAAGGTCCAAAGAGGGCCAATAGGGTTAATCCAAGTGTTGGAATAAGAAAAATGTAAGAATAAAATAAAATCTCCCAAAAATAAGTAAATTCTCACCTAAGATGAAGAGTTGACTAGTACAGCACTTAATAGTAAAAAAAATGAGGATTTATTAGTAAAAAATTAGAATTTTGACACCTCAGGAGCTCATGAAGGAGGCACCTAGAATCTCATCATTATCCCCAATTTTTAATTCAAAGAAATGAGATATTTCGTCTCTCCTCTTTCAAACTAGATCAGAAAAGTGGGCCTAACTTGTCCAAATTGGATCAAATTGAAGCCTCTAGATCCCAGTTGGACTTGGTTGGTGGCCTCCCTCTCCTATAAATAGAACCCCATTCCTTTGTATTTTCATCTTAGTGTATTTACATGCTAATGTAATTTTCAATTTAGTGTATTTCTATTATCCCTCTACCTTGCCTCTCCATTGTGAAGCTTTAGAGCTTCACTAATTCTCTTCTTCTCTTGGAGATTACCCTCTTCTACTTGGTGGCCAAGCTTCTTCTTTGAGGGCTTCACATCTCCCTAAAGAATCAAGCCAGAAACCAAGGGTAAGCCTAAAACAATGGTGTTTTACTCTCTTCTTAAATGGTAATCTTCTTCCCAACCTTTCTAATGCTTGGGAAGCTTTTTAATCCATGGTTTCTTCTTAAAACCATGCTTTTATTGATTTATGTTGTTTAAATGCATTAATGTTAATTTCTTATGCTTAAAAGTAATGTTTTTGAATTGTAAATCTCTCTTATTGAAAGAATACTCACCTATATGGCTAAATCCTTCTTGGAAGGATAGATCTTAGTCCTAATCTCATTTTCTTACCCAATACTCTAGGCCTAACAAGCTAGAGATGGAGATTAAGCATTTTTATTAAAATGAGGATTAATTCATTGAAGCTTTTTTTATGTTTAAAAAATCATATTTATTCATTTTAAGTTGAAAGAGAGTTTATGCTAAAATTCTTGCAATCATTTTCATATGTGAAGTGATAATTAGATATTTTTAAAAATAAACAAGATGCTTAAATGTAATTGTGCTTAGGTTCATGCATAAGAATTTTATATTAAAAGAGGAAGTCTCACCATATTTTTATGTAATTATGATTACGCATAAATTTGATAATGCAAAAAGAGGAATTTTCATCATATTCTATACATAAACATTTTAATGCTAAAAGAAGGATTTTGGTTACATTTTTTCATAGTATGTGCATGTATAAAAATCTAGATGCAAAAAGAGAAATTTTCACAATATTCTATGCACAAATATTTTAAATATTTAAAGAGAAATTTTTGTCATATTTTAAAATAGGTATATTCATGGTATGTATATACATGGGTATTTTTATTTATCAAAAGAGGAATTTTCATCGTATCTTTAAATAAGAAAATGCTTAAATTAATTTTGTATCAAAAAGAGAATGGCTCATTATATTTCTATGTAGATAATTATGGCATGTTGATGCCTAGGTCCAAATCAAGAAAAGAATATTTTAGTATAATTCTATGTGAATATTTTAATAAAATGATGTGTGCATATTCATTAAGGGATCATTTAGAAAAAGAAATATCCTTGTTAAATTCCATTATTCACGATTTATAGTTCTATTATGTCCAAGGAAGAATGAATTTTCATATTTTTGGATATTTACCCTTACAATTAAAAATCACAGTATGGAGAAATATCTTTAGGAAATATCCTTAGGAATAAATTCAAGTAATTCGGTGCTAGACCATGACCACGTAAGAAAGGTGGGTCAGTAAGATGCCTGCCCATCTCTTGAATTAGAAATTAAGCCAAGTCTTGTGAACCATTCCCATTTCTTCAGTACGAAGAATGGATAACCGGCTGATTTAGAGAAGTTTTCCCTACGACCCAAAATCGTCTAGAAATAAGTTAGAAATCCATTGTAATTGATGGATGGATCACTGAGATACAAGATTCGTGATTTTCAACGAGAAAGTCTAGGTTTTGAAAAAAAGGGTCTTGTGAAATCAAACTGAATGGGAAATTCTTACGTGCATAGAAACTCTGTTTTTGTAAAGGACTGTCTTATGCCAGAATGCTTGGAGGAAGCATTTGGCTTATTGTTAATCTAAGGAGAGTTATGTTGTTGCAACAACTGGCGGGGAGTCATCGAAGGACGTCTCTCGCACGGCAAAGCCTGCCAAGGTCTTGACTAGCCTCGGTACGGTTAAAAATGGTGCGCTTATGGCACGATGGGCAAGGGCTGATGAAGCGGTCCCTAAGTGAAGTGCTAGGATACCTAAGAAGGATCCTGGAGGGTTCTGACCAGGCGATGCACGGGCTCGGGAGACTGCTAGGAAACCCATGTGCATGTCGAGATATTCATGGATTGGTGTAAGAAGTTTAATTAAGTGAACTGAAACTATGAAATTAGATCTCGTTTGGTTGACTAGCTGGTCTTCAACGGAGAGTCCGGATGTCACTTGTTTGTAAAAACAATGGAACTGGAACATTGAGGATTATGATGGAAACATTGTGGTTTTATTGCAATTCTGTCTTAAAGATAGTTGAATATGAGAAAAAGGCAATTTCATATTGGGTGCGTAAGTGGTGTGTCTAATTGATATTTTTGCATAAGTGCCGGCTAGGGGGCCTAAGAACTCTTTTCCCTGGTACTCGGGACAAAACACAACTAATTTTTATAAAGAGGGATCCCACCAATATAGTGGTTGGGGGCTAGACTGGATCGGTGGATTTCTATAATAAATTTCAGTTATGTTAAGTTACGATAGTTAAAGTAAGTCAAGGAGATTCTTGTTCTATGGGAAAGAATCAACGGCTGTGCCTCACTTTAGGGGGAGAAAAGCAATGATCTCTAAGAACCAAGTGCAAGTCCCTCCCTTGATTCGGCCATGTGACCCACGGGTTCAGTCGGAATAGAAAGGATAGTTAAGGCTCTTGACCCTATTAGATAGATTCTCGTTAGAAGATTTTCTTGGAGGAATCGCCAGTGCTTTCTGGGAGCGAGGAAAGTTTTTCCGGTCTCGATTTCGAAAGAACGTTGTCGAGAACATGTTCCCTTGAAGTTGTCCTCAAACTTCAAAGCACTCTTGCAACATTAAAAGAGGTATAGTCTGAGGCGAACAAGGAGTTATGCATGGAAGTATCTTAGAGTCCCTCCAGGAATCTCCCAATTAATCTCTCATGAGAGAACTTATCTCCGGCACTGCAGCATGAGTGGAGTTATCTGACTCTATAAATGTAATCCCTGATGGTTTCACCCTCATTTTGTTTAACGTTATTCAGCTATGGGGCTCCATCGGGTACCTTGACGAGAGTATCCCACTTTAAAAGCTTCTTTTAAAGATTCGAAGGAAGCTTTATCTTCTGTCTTCAAAGATCTGAATCATTGGCTAGCTTTGCTATCCAAGGTAAGGCCAAAAGCACTTATCTTAGTCTGGTCATCTATATAGCCAAATGCTTCACAAATCTGGTTAAACATCTCTAGGTGAGTAATGGGGTCACTTGTACCATCGAATTTTGTGATTAGTTCAAAGATGTTTTCTAGTTTGGCTCGCTCTTGTTTGGGTTGAACAGGTGCAAGGGGAGCGATGCCTACGGCTACTCCCCTCCCTATTTCCATGGCTAATCTTAGCATATCAAGTGTCAACCCTGTCATGGTAGCAGTTGGCGGTGTTGGTTGGGAAATGGGTTATGGAGGAGTGGGTCTAGGTGGATAATAGACTGTCAGAGGTCTTTGTCCCCCTGGGAGGACCGGGTTGTGGACCACGTGGTCCCGTTTAGTAGACTAGGCGTGCCCCTTGAGGTGAGTACAACTGATAGACAAGTGGGCTTGGTTGTTGTTGCGATGGGCCTAGGTAGACCCACCCACTTTGGTATGATGTCTCGGGCCTTTGGAAAGATGGACCTGGTTGTTCTGGGAAGGTTTCTGGAGCCCTGGACGAATCAGCCACCCCTGAAACAGGCATGGCTCTCTAGACTGGTTACTACGTGTGGGTCTGATGGCTCTCACTTTGGCCAACTTCCACACTAGGATCTAAAGGCGAAAAAGGCCCACTTCCTTGGGGTTGATCCATATCTCTCACCCCGGGTTGCGGATCTTCGAACTGTGTGTTTCCCAAGATAAAATTGCGAAGCCTCGATGTAAGGCTTTGCTGGGAATGTGTTGGAGAGATCGGAGTTGGTTCCTAGACAGATGGTCTATCCATACATTGTGGTTCAGGTTCTCGTACCTCGGGGTCTAGGGTCCACTAGTATTGTCAAAGACAAGCACTGTTTGACTCCACGCGGTATTTATATCGATGGGTCCGATCTTACTTTGCAAAGGTGCATCTTGAGTGAACACTTCATAAAAAAAAGGGTTGTTTTGCACCAACCTACCCCAACGTAGGTGCATGGAAGTATAAAACCCTATGAGAAAGTAAGTTTTTAAAAAAACAAAAGGAACGACCGTACGCTTGTGAGCGAACGAGCGTACACATGCAAAAGGGATGGGAACAGGCATTCGCTTCTCAAGGGGAGAAGGAATGGACGTTCGCTGTCATATTGGCACATGCATGCACTTTAGAGTTGACAAGATGGAATGGGCGTTCACTCCTCAAGGAGCAGGAACGGACATTCGAGGTTGAGTGGAACGGGCATGGCAATGTGATGCCACAGGCGTTCGCTTTCAGAGAGAAGGGACGGAATGGGCGTTTGCCCTTCAGATGGGAAGGGAATGGACTCTCGCTTGGTAGTTCAAGGATAAGAGAAGATGTGAATGTGGAAAATGTAAATGTGCTCTAGAGCGGGCGTTTGCTCTAGGATGAGAAGCTAATAGGTGTGGCAAGGTTTGAAACGGACATTCGCTTGGGAGCAAATGGGCGAGGCATTGTTAGATAGAAAATTTTCTAAAATTGAGTAGGCTTTATGGCAGCAGGTCTAACAGCCACCCTGGATATCCTTTGACAGTACAATATATCCCCTAGATTGAATGCACTTCAATGCACTTTATACCCAATTAAATGCATTTAATCTAATTTTAATGCCTTTGCCAAATTTAAGCAGCAGATCTTGCTAGATATGGGTTGAGATGGAACGAACGTGGCAAACTTGCCCCACGAGTGTGGCCTGATGAGTGAACGGACGTACACTTCTCAGAGTTGCTTGGCAGAATGTAGTTTCACCTTGGATTTTCTTCAATCAACAGCTGATTTTCTTCAATCAACAGCTGATTCAGGTATCTTTCCATGTTTTTTTGATGTTTTTGTTTTTACAAGGAGCTAGAGCTAGTCTCTAGGTACTTATTGATGCCTATAATGTATGGTTTAAGCTAATGAATTGAAACGAATTAGATGATTAAGAAAAAATGCAAACATGAAGACAAAACGTAGAAAATTAAAAATTGCTTGAAGAAAATTGAAAATTGCTTGAATGTTAAGGGCAAGGTAAGGGCTGTTATGTAGAAGACTTTAAAGATAAGTACAGGTTAGTTGCAAAAGACAACAAAGTGGACAGAATATTTACATTGAATGTAAATATTCTTGAAGTGAGTGTTGCAATGTTTGTAAATGGTTCAGGAGTTGTTGCAAATAAAAACATATGGCATAAGAGAATTGGGCATGTAAATGTGCAAAGAATGAAGTCTATGCAGAAAAGAAATTGTGAGATAGGGCTGCCTAAGTTTAAGGTTGAATGTATGCATAAAGTATGTGAAGCATGTCAATTTGGAAAGCAAACAAAGCATGTATTTCCACATGACAGAAATGTGAGCAGGAATGTACTAGATATTATACATTCAGATGTATGGGGCTTTACGAAGACTATGTCTATGAGTGGCTACAGCAGGTACTACGTAACATTCATTGATGACCACATGAGAAAAGTGTGGGTGTACTTCATGAAGGAGAAGAGTGAAGTGTTCATTCATTTTCAGAATTTCAGAGTGATGGTTGAAAAACACACATGAAAGCATGTGAAGTGCCTAAGGTTAGATGGAGGAGGAGAAAACTTCTCCAATGAGTTCTCTGAATTCTTGCAAAAGAATGGCATTCAGAGACAATTTACATGTAGATACACTCCACAGCAAAATGGAGTTGCTGAGAGGGAAAATAGGCACATTGCAAAGATATCATGAGCATTGATGGCACATAAGAATATGCCGGATAGATATTGGGCTGAGGCTATGTCTATTGTTGTTTATATCATGAACACGACTCCTACTGTAGCCATACATGATGTAACGCCATAGAAGAAGTTTACTGGCAAGAAACCTGATTTGTCTCACTTGAAAGTTTTTGGATGTATTGCATATATGCATGTGCCATATGAGTTGCATACTAAGTTGAATCCAAAGGTAGAAAAATGTGTATTTACTGGGTATTCCCTTGAGAAAAAGGGATATAGATGCTATAACCCTGCTACACGTGAATTGCGGGTAAGCAGGGATGTTGTATTTGATGAGATGAGTAGCTGGTATGCTGCTAAAAAAGATGTTGTTGGGGCTAAGGTAAGTGGAAACGTGGTTGCACAGAATGCAAGTCAACAATCACAGTCATTAAGTGGACTAAGAGAGTCCTTACCTAGTGGTTATGTTGATAGACCATGGAGTAGTACGCTGCATCATAATACTGTGACATGAAAATTGATATCTTTCATTTTCAATTTTGTACATATTTTGATGGTTTCTCAATGGTAATAAGGTGGAAGCTTGTCCAAGAAGATTACGGCGCCCACAATGGAATAACGGTGTGGTGATGCGGTGGCTTGGCGGCTACCCTGATAATAGCATTCTATCTTCAAATATAATGGTTTTACTTGATTTAGGGTGCACACATTGTAAATGCCACAAGTATGCTTGATAAATACTTTGGTATGGTAGATAGGCTAGTGATGTGGAAAATAAAAGTGGGCCTTCATGCTCACATGGATTTTAATTGTATTATTAATATAGTATTCACCATAAGGCTATAAGTTGGGGAGTGTGGAAGGCATGTGGAGGAGTGTGTGTAGGTGCATAATTGGGAAAGATTCTTCTAGAATGCCTACATGGAAAAAGGAGAATTTTGCCATGTGTAAGTGGGATCTCCACCTACATGCCACTTAGACTTGGCTATTATCCATCACACTTTCAAAGTCAAAAAGTCTTCAATTTAATCAATAGAAGACTTAGCCTAAGAGGACAACGTAATGAGCATGTGGAAAGACTTTGGGGACCATAGGTAAATCTTTACCATTGTCCGCCACACTGAGCAATGTTAACCCTTACCCTTTATCTTGAATCATGAAGGAGATGAAAGGCAAGAGGCTATGTGAAAATTGAGGTTTCATGCAAAGAGAGGGAAGTGCAGTTTTTGTGGTCTAATACCCAAATTTTAATCATCACTCGGATATTGGTTGCTAAAATTGATCATATGGCTAGGAAGCTCTTTAAATGCTCTTTCCACTCATGTAACTAATTTCTTAATCATTTACTTCATTGATGATCAGAATTTCTCCCAAACTTTTAGGTGAATTTTGGCAGTTTTATAGTCTTGTAGTAAAATGCTCATAACTTTTCGCTCGATTGCCCGTTTTTATGAAGCTCTCTTCAAGCTCTACGTACTTATATAATCCTCTTTTGTACAGTCTATATGGATTTAAAACTATAATTCTCTGTGTATCTCTGTTTTTATAGACTTTTGGTCATTATTTCTTCTTAATAATGATTAATTCCTCTTAATCTCTTATCAAATCCCATGTATCTTATCCTCTTGTAAGTGATTGCTATATTTTTTTACTTTAAGATGTTCCGTCCAATCGCCCAATTTGAACAAATGAACCTTACCAACATTCCCCGTATGTTTCCGTTCACATAATCCTGAGTTGGAAGATTTTCTTCCAACAAAGAATTGCCCTCTTGTTTGGAGCTGCAAGACTCAAGACTGGCAGAAATTCTTACTTCTCTTGAGCCTTTCATCTTTTCTTCCATGAATTATGATCTCACCTTTGATGTGTTTATCTTTATCTTAACCTAGGGAAAGAAAGGGAGGTGAGGAGGCTATGAGGTTTCATACAAGTGTGTTTTGATTCTAAGAAGTGACCGAAGTCAAAACCCCAACTTTGTGTCACAATACCAGTCCTGGAAATATAGTTGGTACATCACATAAAGGCAAAGAGAAAGTGGTTAAGCCCCTTGGTATGCCTGATATTTTTGTAAGGCATTCTCTTGTTAAATGGAGAGTCTAGGAGATGAGCGTTGATAAGAACCTTGGGATTCCACCAATGAGGACACTTAGTGTGAAGAAGGCTATGGAAGCTATGATTGTCGTGGTAGCTAAAGGATAGTTTTTACATCAGAGATGGATATAAAAAATGCATTCTTGCATGGTGCCTTGCAAGAAGAAGTGTATATGGATCAACCACCTGGTTTTGAGGATACAGGTCACCCGGAGCATGTATGTAAGCTTTGTAAGGCTTTGTATGGGCTGAAGCAAGCTCCACGAGCATGGCATGACAAGATTGGTGAGTATCTTGTCACTATTGGTTTTCATATGGCAGATATGCAGATCACTCTTTGTATTTGCGCAAGAGTGATAAGGATATGATCATCACCCTCTATGTAGATGATCTTATTGTTGGGGGGGTGACAACTTGGATGAGATTGAGCATGTGAAAAGTCTTCTCAAAGGGAAGTTTGAGATGAAGGATTTGGGAGATCTGCGCAACTTTTTGGGATTGCCATTCGCACACCTGATGGTATAGAGACAGTATATATTGGACATGTTGTCCAAGTATGGGATGGCTGTTTGTAAGTCAATCTCGATGCCATTAGATCAAAATGGCAAGCTTTGTGTGGATGCAGGTTATGTGTTGGAGGATCCCACTATATACAGGAAGATTGTGGGGAGTTTGATCTATGTCACGACTAGCAGGCCAGATTTGAGTTACACTGTTGGCTTAGAGAGTTAGTTTATGTAGGTTTACGCAAACCACATCTTGACAGTGTGCGACACACACTTCGGTATTTGAGGGCCACTATTGATTATGCATTGTTTTATGTAGCAGGTGTACCATTGGAGCTATATGGGTACACAGATATAGATTGGGCAGGTAGCATCTTAGATAGGAGATCTACCAGTGGATTTATGTTTTCATTTAGGAGTGCTGCTGTGACATGGAGCAGCAAGAAGTAGCCCACAGCTGCCTTGTCGAGTACAGAGGTAGAGTAAAGAGGAGCTGCGATGGCAGAGTTTGAGGTAGCTTGGTTATGCAAGCTACTTTGTCGATTTGGGGTTGCATGTGGAGAGAAAGGTTGTCATATATTGTGACAATCTTAGCAGTATACAATTGTCCAAGAACCCAATTTTCCATACGCGGAGGAAACACATTGAGGTACATTACCACTTTATCAGGGAGAGAGTCTTGGCAGGCGACATCGACTTAGCCTACGTCAGCACACATGATCAGGTCATTGACATCTTCACGAAGGCAGGGTTAAATCGAACCTGCAAACCCTGCTTAATCATCTAGCCAAGTGAAACTAGATCCTTTGTAACATTCAGAACATGAAGTACATCTACAAGAAACTTTACCTTACCATCCTGCATAGACAATGGCACATCTCCAACATGGGCAATTAGAGGAGCAGTGTCATCCCCTATTTCAACAAAACTTGGTCTTTCAAGACTCTTCATTTCCTTGAACCACTCACCATGACTTGTCATGTGGTTCAAAGTGCTTGAGTCAACATACCATACATCATCCTTACATTCTGCTACATCATTTCCAGACACAGCATTAACTACATGTTGCCTAACAAACAATCTCTCATTATCCTCATTATTTTTTGCTAGAGGACGCATAGTTATTTTGCTGCACTTTTCCATTTCCCATGTCACTCTGTTTCTTATAGCAATCTACCTGCACATGTCCAAGCTTAAATAGCCTCATGTATCATTATGCTCCCTTTGTAAATTATCACAACCTCATTGACTCCCCCTGCCTCTAAACTGGCCTCTTCCACCTATGTGTTGTTGTTGCGAATCCTGGGACTGCTACTGCGCTGACCATAATTCTGATTAGTTGTTCGGCCACCACCTTGACCACGTCCACGACCTCTACCTGCACTTGTGTAGAAGGCCTGCTGCTCTGAACTGTTTTTGTTTTGTGAAGACTATTGATCTTCACCCAAATTCTTCTCTTCAATGCATTGACACCAAATCTGTGAAGTTGGGAATGTTCTCATGAGTCTGAATAGACGTCTTGAATGCTTGGTATTGTGGCCCGAGACCACATAGACACACTTCCACCTTATCATCATCTTCAACAGAAACACCAATTGATGCAAGGGATTCCACAATTCCCTTGATCTTCAAGGCATAATCATTCATAGACATATTTTTATTCTCCATAGTATGAAGCTCATTCTTCAACTGAATCTTTCGTACCTTGGTGTTAGTTTCATACAGCTTCACCAAGGTGTCCCATGCCTCCTTAGGTGACTTGGTATCCTGTATATACCCAATCATAGTGTCATAAATGCTTATAAAAAGCCAACACGACTTTCCTTGCTCCTTGATTCAAATCCTTGAATTCTTTTACATCTGCACAGCAGCACTTGGATTAATCTCTGGTATCTCTGGTGCCTCCTCATGTTCACCTTCAATGTAGTCCCAGTAACCTTTTTCCATCAGGAAATTTATCAATATAAACCTCCAAGCATGGAAGTTGTTCTTGTCAAGCTTCTCTACAAAAATCTGGTTTATTCCATCATTCGACATCTTGTCTGTAACACAAATTTACCAAAAATAGCACTCTTGTTTGACCTGCACAAATTGTTGTATTCTCTACAACGATACTATATTGCACCCAAACTGTCACAACCAGTGACCTCAATTTAGAAAAATATACCCAATGGCAACTTTAAGGCCTCTTTACAGTACACACAATGTCTACACAACCAATCGCCCTTCTTGCAGTTCCAAAAACAGAGTTTTGTAGAAAATCGAAACTTACCCGCAGTGCTCGTTGAACGCATGATGCGAACTGAAAAATGAAGGTCCAGACGCGCTCGAAACACATTTTCGGCCCGAAAAATTCTGTCCAATGGACTAATGAAATTGCCCTTCCTACAGTTCCAAAAACAGAGTTTTGCAGAGAATCAAAACTTACCCGCAGTGCTCGTGAACGCATGATGCGAACTGAAAAATGAAGCTCCAGACGCGCCCGAAACGCGTCTTCGGCCCAAAAATTTCTGTCCAATGGACCTATGAACAATATAGTTGCCCTGTAGCTCTACTCCCGCGAAGAAAGCTCCTCAATCGGAGTTCATTTGCCAGTGCCTCCCGAAGAGCTCCCGACAAGGGTGTAGTTGCCAACACAAAGGGGAAAGAGTAGATGAAGCTCTTACCCTCGTACCACTTCCTATGCTTCTCTTGCTTGCCGCTCAGCCCTTACCATGAATCAAGCTTTGATACCATGAAAAGATGCAGGGGAGAAGAGAGTTTGAGCTCTTGCAAGCAGCTCATGTTGAGCTTGACATCTCAACAACCGGCCAATAATGTTGTTAAGTACAATGAATTAGTAAGCATCGATGGGCCCCTCCTTCTTCGTTCTTTTCTCTTTCTAGATGATACTAATTATAGTTATGCTCCAATCCCTCATCAATGACCATGCCCTCTTCATGTGTAAGCACATTACCCATATTTGCAATCTCTTGCATTTCTTCAAGTGACGTCTCTTTTTTGCCTTTCAAGGTCTACCCCTTGGCGCCATGGCTGAAAATGAAAAATTAGGTATAGGAGACTCAAAAGTTGTCAAAAATTGGAGATCTTGAGCTATATGGATAGCCCTATCTGCGTACTACCCAACTATGCAAAAACAGTAGAGTTCCTAGATGCCCTAGTATTCTCTATTTTAGGGTTTCTATCACATTGTTGAAAATGAAGAATTGATCATAAAACCTTGAATATTGGTCAAAATCTTAATTGGATTGGCTTACTGGAGAACTATTAGCTAGTACTACCCACCCCTTGAACCACTTTACTTCAGTCAAAGGTTAGGTATTCTCTATTTTGACTTTTTGGTCAAAGTCAACTATGTCGGTTAACCTAGTAAACAACCTCCAAATCAAGTGGTTTTTGGTTTCTTGGGAAGCTTATGACATATACTAACCACCCATATGCTCAAATGTTGAAGTTGACTTATTGTTTTTTACTGGGCCAAGTTTTGACCTAGCAATGACTCTCGCCCCGGTTGGGAATGCAATCGATGTCGGAATCGGGCATTTGAGTGCTCCAAATGTAGCTCTTGGATAGTACTTTCAAGCTATGTAAAAAACCACTTCAAATTAGCTCTAATGGTTTCAGACTGAATTGGTGTTTTGTGCTACTGTAGAAATTGCTAGAATTGTCAAAATTTTGGCATAACTTCCTTTGTATTTAGTGCCAATCAAAGCATCAAATCACATAGCCAAAAGCATAGCATCATAGACTATCTAATGCCCATAGTAAATGCATCCAACCATTGTCACAATTTTGCCTAATCTTTTCACTTTCTCACCACCCACAAAACCATGCATGTATCCATGCCAATCCTTGCTTTTGCATTTGCCAATAGAAGTCTTGCCGCTTGGTGATGATCGATTCGATGTAGTGTGTTGATGCTTGCCGATCTCTCGGCCACCCCCTTACCAAGTTTCAACCCAAGGCAAGGGTTGAGGCCATTTCTTTACCACCTTGTACCTAGATCCCTGTCCCTACTGCTTTCCCAAGGCACTCATGGCACGGAAAGTTCATGACACTCCCCCTTGGCCTCTCCTCCAATGCCAAGGGTACTCTTACACACATCTAGATTCTACAAATGAATGTGCAGGAACAATGTGTGTGAGATGTGTAAGCTTCAAATGAAAGATTGTAAAGCTTGCTTACATGTGACATTTATAATTGCATGCCCAATCGAAAGATCCAATACAAGAATTTAATGTTGTTGAGGTTCAATAGGTTTCCACATCCTTCTTCCATGGCTCCAACTCCATTGCTTTGTTGGTCTCTTCAATGGCTTCTTCAATGACACGATGCACATTTGAAATGAAATGTCCATGCACTTATGCATAAAAAGGCCCCAAAATCAATAGACATTAGCCTCAATGATCATAGCTTCATGCACAAGACATCAAGCAATATATGGCAAGATTAAGGAGATTAAGAGAAATGAGTATATGCACTAGCTTCAATGAAGCCCCCAAAAGAAACCTTATCTTGAAGATTTTCCCAAAAACCCTGTTCTTTCCAAGAAACCCTAATTTCTTTATCATTATTATGCAATAAGGGTATGGATGAGTAGAGGAGAGCCATATGAACAACTCCAATACCCTGGATACCCAAAAGTATGAGTAAAAAGGGCCCCTAATTTTTCAATAAACCCTAACTTGCAAGAAGATGCCAAGAATCATGCAATCCCATGCTTTCGCATCAACCGATCACATGTATGGGTGTAGAAAAGTATTGAGAAGATGAATCTTGAAGCAATTTTTCCAAAATGTGAAGTGAAAGCCTAATGTTCATGGGAAACCCTAATGCCAAGAAAATTAAGAAATTGAAGTATGTCATGCTTACACATTAGAGAATATTTGTCATGTATTTGAGTAGCCAAACTTGCAAATCAAGACCTCCAAAATGTCATGAATCAGTGCGCAACCACGGCAGCCTCACGAGTAGAAATCGCGAGCAAAAACGTCATTATGTTGAGCTTGAAATGAAGCTTTTGCTTTTCCCAACCATAGCCCTAAGCTTAGGCAAGCTTTTAGCTGGAGGTTGAAGCACCATAGCCCTCACAAGACCAAGTAAGAAGAGGGATAAGAGAAAAAACTTGGGCATGAGAAAATTTTTCCCAATTCTTCGCCAAATTTGGTGCAGAGCCCAAATTTTGACAAAAATCTACCAAAATGGACTCAATCCAAGGTCTCCATCACTCTCCCATAATGCCAAGAAAAATTTCCAGCCATGAAATAGTGAGAAATTAAGAAAAATCAAGAAAGTGCTAGAAATGGATGTCGTTTACATGGAAGTCTAGACATGGGTGAAGGTCATCACATGAAAGCTTGCATGAGCAACACTTGATTGATATTGAGTAAAATTCATAAAGTGGTATATAAAACTTGGGCTTATAATTGTCTTATTTACTTTTGGCCCCTTTTCACACTTATTAATGCCGTGGCCTCCACATTAGGCCATGCCCAAAGCCCATAGTCCTTTAGCACTTTATTATAGGATGTTTACAAGATGGACTAGCTTTTAAATTGTCCATGTACAATTGATGTTTTACATTGGATCATTTGAAATGTGTGTTGGAAAAATGTAAATGTATGTGGCTCATTTGAATTGGATTATTTGATCTTAAATGATGAACCATTTGAAATCGGATATGTATAAGATGAGGCATGCATTGGACCATTTGTTGTTGTCCAAATTTTATTGCAATTGTATGTTATATAAGTTGATTTTGTTGTTGTCCAAATCTTGCTGCAATGTCATATAAGTTACATATAAGATGATTTTGTACCCATATAAGATCAAACTTAGAAAATGTTTTGGTCCTAATTTGATTTTTTCTACACTTTTTTGACTTTTTGACCCTTCATACATGTCATGTCTAAGTGTTTGTGCAATTTTAGACTTCCAAATATTAGAGCTTTACTTAGAAGTTTTTGACACTTGGTAGCTATTTCACCCAATCCATCAAAATTTATATCCTTGTACCTTTTATTTAGGAGGGTTTTATGCATCGTGGCTTTTTAATCATGGTTCTTTTGGCTCCCCTTTGAATTTTTTAATGTTTCCTCAGTAAGTAAATGTGTCAAGAGTATCACATGCTAGTTGACTCTACTTTGATGAGATGAAGAGGGACGATCCCATACAAGTTCTTGTGGTATTATGATTTTTGGGCTTGCGCTTCTATAATGGGCCCTTACCCTTTCTTGGAGTAAGCACTTTTGACCTATTTTACTTTAAGATTAGGAGGTTCTTATGGTAGTTTTCCGTTTTTGGGAAAGTGTTCTTACTATAGAGCTATCATGTAGAGAGTTTGAATTTGGAAGTTGATTATTTGAGAGTGTGTAGGGATGACACTTGTATATTTTCTTTGTTTGGGATCCAAACTTGCTTATTATTGCATTGATAGGAACCTTGACCATTGAGAAGGTTCTTGGTAGGTACCTATCTATCATGGCACGTCTCAGCTTTGATTTGTTACCTTGTGTGTATAATTAGCCTTCTTGAGCATATGATGTACATCCTTGAGCCTTAGGCAACCATGTCCATGAGTTATCTTTAAAGTACAATTGAGCTTTAATCAATCTCTAGTACCACCCACTCTTGTGTTAGCTAAAGGTATTGTTTATTTCTCTTAGACTACTTGTTAGCCTTTGGGGATGGCCTTTTAGGAATCTAAACCTTTTTTGGCCATTATAGTCGCTTTGAGCAACTAATATATCCTAAGGATCCCAATTTTGTGTTGACTTCTTCTACATATGTTATTTTGTGCCCATGAATTGACAAGCTAGGTTGGATTATTTTAGGGTTATTGTAGAACGGATGGGTGGGGTTTCCATATGATGGGTAATTATTGAAAGTGATGTTCTTGTTTTGTAAGATGAGAGAAAATATTCCAAAGTAATTGACGGGGTTACTTGTAAACTACTAAAGGATTCCTCATTTGTTGAGCTTGTCATGTCGAGGCTAGTGTGACCAAGGAAGAATAGATTCACAAAAGGGGTTCCCAAGATAGACTTTGGTTCATGAGGCAAAGCTACATACAAGTTAAGTGGAGGTACACCATCATCTATTTGAAGGAGATAACAAGGGCACAAATGCAAGATGGAAGTACAATGCTGGAACAAGCAATGGTACTCTCATGTACTCTTGTAAAGTATTCTCTTAAAGTAGTATAGCTAATGCAAAGTATCTGACTAGGGGGCTTCAGTGTTGAAAACAATTGCAACTAGAGTACGTGTTCTTTTGATAAGGCTAGGTGTAAAATGCTTTTGTTATTAAGGTTTAAAATACTTTGTAATCCTTAGTGAGATGTAAGAAATATGCCTCGTGGGTGAATGCACGAGTTATGTAACCCTCCACAAGATTGGCTATTGTTTTCCAAGCTATCTAGAACCTCCTCCCTTGACAATTGTAGGCTTCTAATCTTGGCTTCTTCTAAGTGGGCTTCTTATTATTGGCCTTGTAGTCTTAACAGCCTTCTCTTCCACCTTGACTGTTGCAAAGTAGGGGTAGCTTCCTAGGACTTAGGTGCCATCATGAATTCTAGCAAGAGGGAGAATGATGCCTAGGAATTATTGTGTTGATAGAAACCTTGACCATTAAGAAGGTTCTTGGGCACCTATCTATCATGGCACATCTCAGGTCTGATTCGTTACCTTGTGTGTATGATTAGACTTCTTGAGCCTTAGACTTAGGATGTACATCCTTAAACCTTAGGAAACCATGTTCATGGGTTACCTTTAAAGTAGTTTTAAGCAATCTCATTGTTGATACAACCACTCTTGTGTTAGCACATGGTATAGTTTATTTCTCTTAGACTACTTGTTAGCCTTTGGCGATGGCCTTTTATGAATCTAAACTTTTTTTGGACATTATAGTCACTTTGAGCTACTACTATATCCTAGGGAACCCAATTTTGTGTTGACTTATTCTGTGTATGTTAAGTGTTGGTGCCCATGATTGGATAGGTTATGTTGGATGATTTTAGGGTTATTGTAGATGGGGTAGGGGATTTAGTATGATGGGTCATTATTGGAAGTGGTGGTTTTGGTTTGGAAGACGAGGGAAAATATTCCATAGTATTTGAAGGTGTTACTTCCAAACTACTAGAGGATTTCTCTAGAGTTGAGGTTGTGATGTTGAGGCTCATGTGAAAAAGAAAGAACTGATTCATAAAAGGGGTTCTCAAGCTACACTTTGGTTCATGAGGCAAAGCTACATACAATTTATGTGTAGGCACACCATCATCTATGTGAAGGAGATATTCCAACAACGAGGGCACAAATGCAAGATGGAAGTATACCCCCGTGTACTCTTGTAAAGAGCAGTAGTTCTAATGGGAAGTATCTAAGTAGGTGGCTTTAGAATTGAAGAATATTGCAACTAAAGTACGTTTTCTTTGAGAAGGCTAGCTGTGAAATGCCTTTGGGAATTAAGGTTTAAAAGCCTTTGTAGTAGGTAATCCTTAGTGAGATGTAAGAAATATGCCTCGTGGTGGGTGAATGCATGGGTTATGCAACCCTCCACAAGATTGGCTATTGTTTGCACCAAGCTATCTAGAAGCTTCTCCCTTGATAATCGCAGGCTTCTAATTTGGCTTGGCTTCTTCTGAGTGGGCTTCTTATTACTGGCCTTGTAGTCTTAACAACCATCTCTTCCACCTTGACTATTACAGTAGAGGTAGCTTCCTAGGACTTAGGTGCCATGAATTCTCACAAGAGGGAGAATGATGCTTGGTAATATCAAGAGTATACATCAACCATAAGAGAGACAATGATAGAGACAAGCAAGAGAGAGGTTACTCGTTGATATAGTGGTGGTAAGGGCATGCTTTGGACACTTATGATTCCTTGTTGGAGCATGAACTACCCTTGTTGAGATGCATTTGTTGTGACCATGGGCATTTCTGGTGAGCTAGCAACAAAGACCGGGTTGCAAGGATTATCTCACTTGTTGGTTCTTATAGTACTGAGTCATACTTTCATGCAATGTGCACACTAAAGACATTCTTGTTTGCATTCTCAGATTTGGGCATTCTATGCTAGTGTGATTTGTACATTGTACACCAGAACAAACTCACATCTAGGGTATAAATGTGGTTGACCTGTGGAGTGTCTCTCTATGCCCACTCTCCATTGTTGGGCACTGCAAGCTATTGGTTATATAACTATAATCAATGGATCTTTTCCTTTTTTCTCAATTTGAAAGCAACAATGTTAAATGAGGATTTTGATGGGGTCCCCTCACGTAGCTCCCCATGAAGTTATCATATTTCATCTTTATTCAAAGGACTTGTGCCCTTACATCATATATGATGCACTGTGAAGCGTAATTATATGGGCGCCTAGGAATCTCCCAATTTTTCTTTAATCATAGAACTTATCTCTATCATTACAACATAACTCACTCTAGTGATATAATCCCATCAGTGATTTTGTCTCCAATTGCTTCACATGGTAAAGGTGGGTTCATTGTGTTGGGAGTATTGGATCATGAAATCACCTTTAAGACATTAAAATTAACCTTATCTTTGATTTCAAAGAACAAAAACACTATCCCATTGTGAGGCTAAAGGCACTCACCTTAATTTGGTCATCCATTCTTGATCGTTATTTAGTAGGTCTAGTAAATCTAGTTAAAGATCTCTAAATACTATATAGGGTCACTAATCCCATCAAACTTAGACATAAATTTAGAAATATGAACTAGTTATAATCTCTTCGTGGGGTAGGCTAATGGCACTAGTGTTAGTATTGACATGATCCTTGAAGCTATCCTCCTCCCTATTTCTATCAGCTAAAGTATCTCTTTGGTCAAACCTCCTACCTATGGCTAAGGCTGGTGGGGACAATAAGGGTACAATGGATCCCTATATGGCACTAGATTTGGTACTATTAGAGGTGGAGTAATATGGTGTACTATAATAATATGTGGGATATCCATGATAAATAACAGGGTCATAATTATAATGATGAATTTCCACATGAAGCATGTTGGAGTGGAGACAAAGGTAGCAACACACACACACACACACAAATGCAAGCAAAGAAAGAGAGAATCGTAACACTCAAAGTAGATGAAGTAGATTGAGTGAAGTACAAGTGAAGTGACATGATAAGGTCACTTATACACTCACTCATAAGAGCGTGTACACACACTCAAGGGGAACGAACCTCCTAAGGATGGAAAAAGTGCCCCAACCCATTAGAAAGGCACAATCAAATATGACCCAGTGCAAGGATGTAGAGATCGTCACTATAATGTGGATATGGTGAGAAGTGCCCCAAACTTTCTAATATTCAATGAAAATTTTAATCATCCTAGGCTTAGCAACAAAGATAAGATGACTCTTTGTGTGGCTACTAGGAGTCCAAAACAAAAATGATATGAATATGAGCACTTAAAGTCTAAGTATTATACTGTCATTAGGGGAATTTTGAGGTCTTAAGAGATGCACCATGTCATCTTTTTTTAAAGAATAGTTGATTTTATATATCTTGATTATATAAAATCTATTTTTTTAAACATTGTATATTTAGGATCTACTCTTCAAGACCTTTATCCCACATGAGGGGGTTTTGGTGTACATTATATATTTAGAATCTAATATTCAAGACCTTTATCCCACATGATGGGGTTTCGATTCCTTCAACTACTTTGAGAAACATGCCAAGATTATCTTAAGCCGAGAGCAAGGGCCATCTTACTATAATCATTGTACCCTGCTATATCAAAGTGTTCTCCATAGCATTGATCCAATTCAAAACTACTTCATTGAGATTATTTCCTTCTCCTCATGTAATGGACCTAGTTATGTAACCATGTCTCATGATTTCTTTTTGAGAGAAAAAACTCTTTTTCATGTCAAAAGTTTAAATAATTTAGTAACAAAATTCTTTGAATACAAGAAAACACTTCTTTTATTTCTTCAAAGTTTATTACATTGCCTTGGGAAGTCTCAACAAATTGATCCAAAAAGAAAATTTTCTATGTGGAAGATATAGACTAAGATGGTTAAGTCTAGTTAGGTATTCATCTAAGGGAAAAAAAATCTATGACAAATTCTATATTCTTTTACAAAATTAAAGCTTTCCATAATCATTGGCTAGACTCTAATTTAAAGCATAGAATGGAAGATAGTCTATATCAATCTATCTCCATGGTAAATTTCTCTTCGTCTTCATCCCACTAGTGTCATGACATGTACAAGGGCTGGTAGGGTTGATCAAAACAATGCTCCCTATAACTAAGATAGTAGCTTGTGGTGGTCATTATTCTATCATTGGCTATATTCTTGTATGTAACCTGAATAGCTTGTTTCATTCTTGAGGGGAAGGCAAGTTCTAGGTCATTTTGTATTTTTATATACACATAATTACTTAAAAGACAAAATTACAAATACGGATAACAAGCAGCATCTCTTTATTCCAACAATTTATTTAAGTACAATGACATCAGGCCATCAATTCCCAAGCCTTGTTCTCATGGAGCGATAATATATACGGGTAGGCATGTTGTTGTAAACATGTAGGCATGCTTGGCAGTTGAAATCCTATGGCCAAGAATAAATTTTCTAAGAATCCTATACATTTGATGATGAACTCTAAGGTGTTATGTCATCGGTCCTTCTAGTTAACAAGTTACTACAGTACATAGTGTGCCTCATGTTCCAATATCTAAACCCATGAATCCTCTTTGGTTTAAATGGAAGTGATCACGGTAGCTATAAGGACACAACTAGAACTTTAAGGCAAACTACATTGCCCTGGTGATACACTATTTTCACATGCCACTGACATGAAAAACTAATTGTACTCAAGGTCTCTTCGGCAACTCAAGTTTGTAGACTATGCCACTAGGCTACGCTACCAACATGTTGAATCTTCTCCTTCTATAGCTCTACAACCATAGGAGATCTAGACTAGAATCCATGCATGAACCTAAATGGAGTAAATCTAGTTGGTGAATGTTTATCTCTGTTGGAATTAGGGTTGCAGGAAAGCACACAAAGCTTGGAGAAGAAGAAGCAAGAATGCACACAACACAAAGTGTATTGGATTGTGTCAATGTACAAAAGATAAGTTAGCCCTAGAAGGATGGGCGTATATACAAGCCGGGGGAAAAAACCTCCTAAAGAGGGAAAAAGTGCCCCGGCGGTACTAAGTGTGTTCACACACATCACTGCCTATGTATATGGCAACAAATCCCCCCTGGGAGTGATGGTGTGAACGAGAGCTAGCACTCATGTATAGGGGAGTGCCATGCCCGAAGTAGATCAATCCACAAAGGGGAGCAAGCCCAAAGCTTTGCGGAAAGCTTCGAACTTCTCACGAGGAAGCGCCTTTGTGAAAAGATCGGTGAGGTTGTCCTGTGTTGGCACATAGGCCAAGCTGATCTCTCCTGCTGAGAGTCTCTCCCTGACATAGTGATAATGCACCTCAATGTGCTTTGTGCGAGCATGAAAAACTGGGTTTCTCGCAACTGCCAATGCGCTCTGACTGTCAGTGAAGATAGAGGTGGCAGACTCCTGTCCAACACCCAAGTCAGCCATAAGCCGTCTGAGCCACACACACTCAACCGTAGTTGTGAAAGCTGCCCTGTACTCAGCTTCACAACTAGAAGTGGCCACAGTAGGTTGCTTCTTGCTCAACCAAGATATGCATGAGCTACCGAGCATGAAACAAAAACCACTTGTGGACACTCTTGTGTCATAGCAACCAGCCCAATCTGAGTCCGAAAAAGCATGTAAATCTGGCGGCAATGATCTCCCCTTGGGATAAAACAACCCAAGATGTATGGTGCCACTCAAGTAGCGAAAGATGCGTTTAACTGCCTTCCAATGCTGAGACCCTGGGCTATGCATAAACCTGCTCACCTGTGAGACTGCAAACTGAATGTCCGGCCTCGTAATGCATAAATAAATGAGGCAACCAACAGCTGTCTGATAGAGTGTGACATCAAAGTGATCTCCAGCATCATGAAGACTCAACTTCAAACCTGTCTCCATTGGAGTAGCAATAGGTTTGCAGTCTTCAAGTCCAAATCTCCACAACAATGTCTCAATATACTTTGTCTGACACAAAGCGATACCTCCATCACACTGCTTAAATTGTATCCCCAAATAATGATGCAAATGCCCCAAATCTGACATCTCAAAAGAGGCATTCAAGTCAGCCTTAAAATCAGCAATATGACTCTCATTTGGTCCTGTGAGCAGCATGTCATCAACATAGAGAGCAATGATTAGATGTACACCATCCACACGTTTAACATACAAAGTGCTTTCTGTTGGACTATTCTGAAAACCATGTGCAGTCAAATATGCATGTATCTTTTCATACCATGCTCGTGGAGCTTGCTTTAAACCATATAAAGCCTTTTTCAACCTGCACACTTTGTTTTCCTGCCCTCTTTGAACAAAACCACGAGGCTGCGATACATACACTTCCTCATGCAAATCTCCATTCAAGAACGCAGTCTTTATGTCCAACTGATGTACATTCCAACCATTATGAGCTGCCAATGCACAAATGCTACGAATGGTAGTCATATGACAAGTGGGAGCAAAGGTCTCATCAAAATCAATGCCCTTTTCTTGAGCATAACCCTTTGCAACAAGTCTAGCCTTATAGCGATCAACACTGCCATCTGGCTTTTGTTTCAACTTAAAAACCCACTTACATCCAATGGCCTTTTTACCAATAGGCAAATCACACAAAGACCATGTACCATTCTTCATTATAGCATCATATTCACTTTGTATTGCAGCCAACCATTTTTTTGAATTTTGTGCCTCATCAAATGAAAGAGGTTCTTCCTCTTCACACATACTAGACACAGCCAAAGCATAACAATCTGATGCATAAGAGGCATGCTGAAAACCTGAACGAGTACGACTAGAGATAGGTGCATCAATTTTACTATCACGCAAGGTTTGCACCAGCCATTTCGGCATATTTCTAGCCTGCTCATTTTCAGCCCTATCCTCATGAATTATATCCTGTATATCTGCATCAGAAATAGGCTGAGCTATGATGTCGTTTGAAATCTGCATAGGTTGAATATTTGCCTCATTAGGACTTACATTTGAATTCCCACCTGTAAATAGAGGCAACAATGTATCAAATACATCCCGTGAGCTCACACCTGTCTCTTTGGTACATGATAACAAAGGCTGCACAGCATCTTCCACAAAAACAACATCTCGACTAATCAAGATACGCTTTGACTGCGGATGATACAATCTGTAACCCTTGCTCTCAGCACTGTAACCAACAAAAATGCATTTAACAGCCTTATCATCCAATTTTCTGCGTTGTTGCATAGGCACTAAAGCATAGGCCAAGCAACCAAAGACACGCAAGTGACCAATAGAAGGCTTCCTGCCATGCCAAGCTTCGTATGGAGTAATAGACTGCAAGGCCTTAGTGGGACACCTGTTGAGTACATATGCAGCACACATGACAGCCTCAAGCCAAAATGCATGTGGCAAAGCTTGGCTCTTGACCATACATCGTGCCATCTCCATAAGTGACCTGTTCTTCCTCTCAGCAACACCATTTTGCTGAGGGGTATACGGCACTGTACATTGGTGTTTTATCCCACGACTAGCCAGAAATGCATCAAACTCTTTAGACATGTACTCCCCCCCTCGATCAGTACGGAGGGTGCCCACAGTACAATTGGATACATTTTCAACCATAAGAAAAAACTGTTTGAAGCACAATAACACTTCGGACTTTGCCTTCAGTGGATATACCCATGCATGCCTTGAGTAATCATCAATGAAAGTCACGAAGTACAAGTGTTTACCAAATGATGGAGTTTGCATAGGCCCACATACATCACTATGTACAAGCTGCAATTTGCGAGTGGCCCGCACAGAACCATCCTTTGGAAACACAGAACGCTGCATTTTGCCCAAAATACAGCCTTCACAAACATGTTTCAATGGTGCCTCAAGAGGGGGCAATGAAGCAACCATATCAAATTTCTGCAAACGCAGCAAACTAGCAAAGTTCAGATGACCAAAACGAGCATGCCATAGTTTTGCATCTGAAACTGCCTTTTCATCAAAAACTGCATTTGCTGAATCTTCCACACACTTGTCATAAGAATTGAGCCTATACAGCCCACGAAACAAGGTGCCAGATACAATAATCGTATCACCAGAAGTCAAATCATGAACAGTACATCTGTCATCCACAAATTTGACTACAAGTCCAAGTCTAGCAAGTGCAGAGACAGACAATAGATTCTTCTTTATCCCTGGCACATACAAAGCATCTGAAAGTGTAAAAGCGCTGCCATTTGCAGCAGTAAGCATAATTTTACCAACGCCCTTCACTGGGTAAGAAGCATTATTGGCACATGTGACAGTATTCCCATTAGGGACAGCCTCAAGAGAAGTGAACATATCACGATGCGAGGTAATGTGCTTTGTAGCACCACTGTCAAAATACCAAACATGAGAGTCAACAGAAACTGCCAAACATGCATCATGTACAGATGGGTCATACTGGCAATATACGCTAAACGCCCATTCTGTATCCTGCACAACATTTGCAGAATCTGCATTTGTAGAAGCATCCGCTATTGTGGCTGCATTTGACTCTTTCTTCTTTGCCTCTTTAGCCTTTAGCTTAGGGCAATTCTTAATGACATGATCATTTGCCTTACAATAGTTGCACCTGGTCTTTTTCTTGCCTTTATCAAGAGCCTTCTCAGACTTATTGTTGCTACCTGTGGAAGGAGAAGAAGTTGCAGACCTACTAATAGGAGAAGAAACAATGGAAGGGGCTGCCTTACCACTTCTTCTCTGCTGCTGGGCAGCCATAAATGCTTGATCAACTGCACGCTGCCTGGCCCTGTTTTACCTGGACTGCGCTTCTTGCAAGAGCTTGTTGACTAAAGTATCATACTTGACAGCATCAGGTCTGTCCTCATTAAGAAGTCTCCACGTGGAAGCAAAAGTCTGATATGTCTCAGGTAAAGCATCAAGAACAGTCTGCACAAGAGAATGATCAGGAATAATCTCACCTGCAGAAATCAACTGTTCTTTGAGATCTTTAATCTCAGCAAGAAAAACATTCATGTCATCATCTTCTTGCATAATCTTCAATTCTAGCTCTTTACGCAGGTAAGCGATTTTTGCCTCGTTACGACCTGCATACAAACCAGCTAGAATATCCCAAGCCTGTTTTGCTGTTTTAGCTGAACGAATATGTGGGGTGATGTTCCGTTTGACAGAAAGTGCTATCAAGGCATGAGCCTGCGCATCTTTACCATCCCAACGAGCTTGTTCAGCAGTGGGTAAAACAGCAGCAACAGTAGAGCTGCTAGAACCTGCAACATCCTCAACAGATCCTACATCCACAAAACCTGGACGTACATCCATACCCTGCACAATGTTCCACACTCCTTTTGCAACCAAAACATGCTGCATCATGTATGCCCAAAGTGGGTAGTTGCTGTCTCCATCCAGTTTGTCTTCAGCAGACAACATGCGAAATACATCATTGCTGTTATCAGCCATGGCCACTGACTGAAACTGATGCAAAAGCTACCTGTAATGAAGCAAAGACTGAACAGAAAACAACTCGTGCTATGTAGCACGGTCCACAATGGAGTACATATGCCTGTTTTGCAGAAAACTGCACTGTCGAAATTTCTGCAAAAAATGACGAAAACACCTGTGCAGAACTTGAAATGCAAAAACGGAGCCCGAAACGACCTCAGATGCAAATTCTGAGAACGCAAAGCCCTACGGGTTGATTTGCAGAGTATAGGGACCTGCAAGCGCTCGTGAAAACTCACCTCAATCGGAGAACGTGAGTCGGAGGGTGCTGGCGGCGTAGCCCTGGGAGCCGATGCCTACTCTGATACCAATTGTTGGAATTAGGGTTGCAGGAAAGCACACAAAGCTTGGAGAAGAAGAAGCAAGAATGCACACAACACAAAGTGTATTGGATTGTGTCAATGTACAAAAGATAAGTTAGCCCTAGAAGGATGGGCGTATATACAAGCCGGGGGAAAAAACCTCCTAAAGAGGGAAAAAGTGCCCCGGCGGTCCTAAGTGTGTTCACACACATCACTGCCTATGTATATGGCAACAATCTCAATTGGATTACTTTCTACTCATATATGCATAAGCATATGCTCTAGAAGTTTGGTGACTTTTTGATCCGACCATCAAACTCTACATAGTTGGCCGTACTCATACTTAGAATAATATCCAGATTTCCCTTCAAAAGTAAAACTTCTTGTCTCTATCAGTTGGAATAAGTGATGTTCAACAAAGACCCTAGCAAGCTCAAATATTTTCACATCTTTTAGTTAAATAAACTTTGCCATATTGGTCAACCTATTCATTCTTCCCTTCGAGAAGTGTTTTTATTTGTAAAAACGGTCAAGAAAGCGATAAAAAAGTGTATGTATGCAAATCATATGATCATCTATGCCTGTAACGTTCCTAAGTACTACGACAAGGAAAACAGGACACACGTCATGTATTTTCCTTAAGTACTATGACTAAGGAACATGCAATGCAAGTGTTTCATTCGAAAACACTAAACCATAATTGCCACTTGTTGCAACTATGAAAGATGTCAATGAAACACAAACCACTACTAAGGCATCGAATAACATCATGCCTTTGTATACCTGAGAAGGTCTCGAATCCTCAAAAGCTTCATAATGAATGTTCTCCGACATCAAAGGATTTCTTTGCATGTTCTATGACACCAAAGATATTTCTCTCTTGTGATTAGAAACCACATGGAATTCAATCAATGATTTTGTGCAACTATTACAAGTCTTTAGCAAAGTATTCTATAATGTAGTCAAATCTAATTGACATTACACATAGTCTAGGGGTAGCTACACTTTCCCCTCTCAAAAAAAGTTCTTGCATTCTTGTACTACTGAAAAATCAAGAGTAACGTGCAAGCAATGAGAGTTGTACAGCCCCCTAAGCCCATGAGTAAAGATATGCATATTCACATGTTACTCTGGCAACCACTCTGGGCACTACAACCAAGTGACTCAATAGCCAGCTATGTCTCTACGGACATGTCTTTGGGCTACCATGCTGACATCTAAACGTTAGTAGTATCGTCCATAGATACCTCTACAAGTTTGGGCTCACTGGACACCTCTACTAAGTCAAACATTAGACAAACCAGTGGTGGTAAATCATTCTCAACTATAGACGACAATCAGTAAACCATTTTCAACCATAGAAAATGGTTTACTACAAAGCAAGAATTGAGAATTCCTTTCTTGTTTAACCGGTTTGTATATACATACGCTACGATATATGGTTTAGGTATGCCTCTAACACACCTTACATAGATAGACAAACAAACTCAATCTCTATACTTTGAGAATGTTATGACATGAACATCACTCATCCAATTTGTGTTTAGCACCAATATGAAGTCTGGCATATAACATTTCCTTGTTGCCTCCTCATTACAGTGACAGTGCATTACCTACTCGTAGAGGTGGCAATATACTACCCAACTATAATCAATGGAAAATAAGGAATATTGGGTCCTCGTATCAACTTCATAAAATATTTCCAAAACATCTGCTTGGTAAAGTTGAACTGCATCCACTTTACCCCGTCTATCTAAAACTCCAAATCCTTCCCTCGATTTGGTTAACTCCGTACTCATGGATATACCCTTTCCAAGTTGAAATATCCGAAGGAGCCATCTCTTACAAGTTGCTTGAGCCACTTACTACAAAATGCTCATTAGATTTGACTTTAAACCCTTGGCATTACGACATAAAGTTAGGGCATTTCAACACCAAATCCTTGTTAATCCAATGTCATTGGATCAATAGCTATGTCAATCTTTGAACTCTATGGTTTAACATCTAACTATTAGTCCTGCTAGTAAATTGATAGTAGCCTTAGACTCAAGCTTTAGTGTGGTTACATATAGTAAAGTCCTTCAAGAACTTGCCCAAATACTTTGTGGATCCACCTCATAGCTATTGCCATGACTAAGCATAGAGTGAAAACAATTCCACACCTACCCAAGTACACGCTGAACACTCTTTGAAATTTGGCCACACCAAATTGACAAGTTCAGGGCTTTATCTAGAATATCAAGCACCTAAGGTTCCATAAAATTTGAGCTCGTTGGAAGCCAACACCCAATATCAGGGCGGTTAGAATAAACTACCACTTTTTTCTTTGATAAATTTATCACTCCCATTTAACACAAGGTCAATTGGGCAAGAAGGGTCCATCTATGAGCGCTCCATCTCAGTACATAACCCAAGAGATTCGTCTAATTGCTCCAGATCAACACTCACTCTTCTTTGCAGAAACCTTGGTTGATCTCTCCGGATCACAGCACACCTTTCTGGCGAGGGAGGTGATGATTGCTTAGTGCGCACATGTATAGCAAGCCATACCTAATAATAGAACCATCAAGTTAGCTGTTGGGCACTCCGTACCAGCATCATCAAGATAAGATTTGAGTGTAATCATTTCAGACTAACACCAAATTTCATGTGGTTTGCCTTTGATCTCTTTGGATTAACTCTAAACCTTGAGTTTACTTATGAACCACCATGTTCTACCCTAAACTTGCCAAAAACGTTAGGATACTCCGCTAAGCTCTCCAGTTTTTAGTAATCCTTTCCAACAAGCATACTCATGGTTTATAAAACTATGTTGGATCCAATGACAATAATTAACCATGCTCGTCTGGAGTGAAGTACTTCTTACTTTAACCATGTAGTAACCCCATCTCATACTGGTAATGCTCCAATCTTTTCCCATTACCGTACAACTGGTAGGTTCTACAAGGACATGAACTTTGCAAAATTAAATAGCCCAAGAAAAATAAGAATTTACTTTCTTATTCATGAAAGTCATTCAAACTTCCATAATTTATACGATAGCAAGCAAACGTGTGCTCAAAAATGAACATGAGTGTTGGATATAGACACTCTACACTCTCCAATGTTATAGGGCATCCCCCACCTATAATAACCATCTAACAATACTAGTCTCACTGCTCACAAATGGTTCTATTACACTCTCAAACTAGAAACCACTCTGTCAACACTATTATATGATCATGGCTATACTATCCATAGCTTCTTTGAACTCTGTCTCACTGGAATTCTTCCCAACAAAAGGCTATCAAGTGAGTCTCAAAGCTCAATTTTGCCTCAAACACTTAATTACTAACGGAACAAGCGTACAAACACTTGATCACTACGGAACAAGCAACCTCTATGTATAAGCCTCGATGTCCCATACAATGACCTTCATGAACAGCATGAAGTTCATTGTGGCATAGAAGTAGAATCTTTTCCTCTCCTTGAGAAATAGCTACAAAATCTCAAGCATATGGATGATTATATGCACCCAAGCCTATGAGTATTTCCAACTAGACAAACTATGTAATATCATATATGGTGCTTAGTTTCTTCCAAAGTTCAACATGGCTATAATTTTAAGAGCTAGATCAAGTTCCACATCCTCAAATATTCAATCTAGAGTATTTGTGAGAACAATCCGACAAGGTCTCAATGCCTCACTACATAAACTGGTAATAATCAAGCCAATCTGTGAAGATCTTAAAGACTAGCCACACAACGTAGCTTTAGAACAAGACCTCTCGAAGGAACTCCATCCTATTGGACAAAAGGAGCAATGACATACTCCAAAGGTAGGTAGAGTAGCTCCGTACTCTGTTACAAGTCATGTTAAACAATTAGACAATTAATATCATCAACACACAAGTTCCTCTATGTTCGATAAACTCTGAACTCATGGACCTCACTTTAAGATCACTACTAATCTTAGAATCAATTGATATCTATGGACCTAAAAAAATTCATTTGCAAATAAATATGAAGTAGATTTAGTCTCGAACACGACACTCTAGCCATGTAACCCCCTGACAGGCGGTGGTCAATACTCAATTAAACTAGACCCACACACATTTCTGCGGCCAAATTAAACCCATCGAGGCACATTTCCTTGACCAAACTTTGCAAGCAAAAAAAATGCAACACATGAAAACCAATTCACAAATCTATTGATTAAAATAAAGAGACTAAAAGCGCACTAGGATATGCATCCTTTCAATTTGCGAAATCTATGTTGTGTAATAAGTCACTAAAACTTTTTGGAGTAGACCTGTCACCCACAAAAGAGCAATAGCAATTCCGAAGTGCCAATGCCCACCCAAGGGGGTCGGCCGTTGTCATGGCTGTTGTGGGCGAGTTAGACAGCCAAATCCTTTCCAATCTATGCCGAAAACTAATCCCACTCAAACCCCCATAGCTACACGTGCACGTCTAACAACTAAGAAATGAAAAATGTGTACACCCCCACACACACATTTCAACTGTGCGCAGACACCTTGTTTGGGAAATGGCGTGGGAAACTCCCCAAATTAAATTTTGATTTTAAAAAAATCATAATGACGACTCGGCTGGGCATCCACTTTGACAGTGGTTGAAGGGCTCATTGCGATTCTTTAACAGCAATCGTATGCCCACCACACACACTTGGCTGGTTAATCCGCCACACACTCTCACATTGTATTCCGTGGTTGAACTCTAAGCTCATACAGAGATACTCGTTGCAGAGCAAAGAGAAACTAGAGAGAAAAATAACCATTAAATTTTTTTAGAAGGTAAGCCTTCTCTCTTTCGAATCCGGTCACACTAACATTCGAGCTCCGCATCCGGTCGAGCTCCCCGTGCCGTTACAAGCTACGAGAGAGAGAGAGAGAGAGAGAGAGAGAGAGAGAGAAGAAGAAGAAGAAGAAGAAGAAGATAATATTATCATCTACTGGGAGCCAAATATGACCCATGTGACCAACAAACTAGTACAAGACAAAAAAAAAAAGCCTCCTTTTGTTACTATGAAAGGTAAAAGTTATGTTACTATGGAAGGTAAAACTAGCAAGCTAGTGTGTTGGCATGATGTGACTCAAGCTCCTCTCTATGTTTGAAGAGTTGAGTGATGCAAAACAGTGGTGTGGCTCTAAGCAATACTTGTGGCAGCTATGTGTGGCCTTCAAGGAGTTTGCTCAAACCGCCTCGAATATGTGTATATCAAGGACAAACCATGACCATATGTTCTTCTATCTCCATGGCCTTCATGTCACAAAATTTGCAGATTCTTTCCTACCTTGGCACCTTCTTCCAAGGTAGAGAGAGAGAGAGAGAGAGAAAGAAAGAGAATTTCTATGTGAGAGAAAGTGTATGTGGGAGGAGAAGAGAGTGTGTCTGCACTAGTACGTGTGTGTGTTTGCCATTTTGGTCTCCGCGCTCTCTCTCTCATACACAGACAAACATGCATGCGCGCAGACACACACACGTGTTCTTAGTGAGTACCTCTCTCTCATATATCACAGAATGTTTGTACTACTGAATATAAGGAGAATCTCCCCAGTTGAGTCCCCACCCATCACAATATTGGGGGGATCATGTGTAAACGCATTTAGAACCCGAACCCATTGAGATCAAAATGGCCTAAGTACAAGCATTGTGCGCTCTCACTCTCTCTCATACACAGACAGACATGCACGCGCGCACATACGTGTTCTCAGTTGTACCATTCTCTCTCATATATCACAGAATGTTTGCACTACTGAATATTAGGAGAATCTCCCCAGTTCTCCACCCATCACAATATCGGGAGCAGCTGTTCAGCTGCCTCCTTTGAGTACACCTCACCCTGCTCCCCAATGGGAGTGAAAGCAAGAAAAACAAGGCATTAAAAAGTACAAAATTCGACAAATGAAAAAGTTGCCACTGGGAAAAAAATTAGCCTACAAGACGAGCAAAAGTTAAATGACAAGCTCTGAAAATTTACATCCCCACAGTAATTTTGACTGAAGACACACATAGCGGCCTCTGTATTGCTTAGTATATCAAGAAAGGATTGTACACTGAGATACTTTACACATATATCTGCAGCTTGAGTTTCTTCAGGGCTTGATGGATCTTCACAACAGCTTTACAAACCTAACCAACAACGTGGAAACTTGTACACACGACACTGTCACTACTCTTATACCCGTGTGGTGCCTAAACTGTTCTTACAAATCAAAAGAGGCTTTTCTTGGCACCAGACAGAACCTTCCAGATTATGTTAAAATATTAAGATTTGGGTATTATGAGAGAAGTCTTCAAGGCCCACAGACTTATTTACATAGAGATATGACAGGGTTGACATCACTGCCAATGGTGACACTTACAAGAAGACCTGGCCTCTGCAAACACTGATTGGCTTGAATCCAAACACATTTTTTTAAGTGTCAATGACATGCATTGCTGGCTAACCAAAAGGGTTATGTTGAGAAAATTCCGATGGAGCTGCTGGCTGAAAAGGTGGCAGATTAATGCTGTTGCTATGCGTGGCCTGTGTTTGCTGCATTTGAACGGAGAGTTGTGATTGCACATGAGGTGGCATTTGGAGAAAGGGTTGTTTAATTGCTTGTTGATGATGAGCATCAACAGTAAAAGCATGTCCGTTTCCAGGATTCATTTGAACAGTCGCCGCCGATTTCAACCACTCTACCTCTCCCTTCAAAGTCTCATTGAGAGCTGTCATCATCAAATAAAAGGAATAACAGTTCAATACTTCTCCGGAGGAGGGGAGCACAATATATATATATATATATATACAGTAATTTTTGTGTGTTTAGCACTAATGCACAAAAATTACTCTGTGCAGTAATTTGTGTGTGTTTCTAGCATTAATGCACGAGACACTTTTATTTTTTGACTGTAAACTTTCGGTTGACATACAAACATGGAAAAAAAAACACGTAGAACAAATATTACTAATGCACAGAAATTACTCTGTGCAGTAATTTGTGTGTGTTTCTAGCATTAATGCACAAGACACTTTTATTTTTTGACTGTAAACTTTCGGTTGACATACAAACATGGAAAAAAAAAACATGTAGAACAAATAGGACATTTCAGTGAACCATGGTGAAGCATGGGCCACTGAAAGTGACACCAAGGTAGACATAGGATGAGTTTTTTTTTGTGTGCGAGCATATTAAAATGGATCATTCCATCAAGTAAGTACCTTACTTAGGGGACAAAAAGAAATAACTCAAGGCAGGTGACGATCTTGGAATCTCATTATGTTAGTTCCATCAGTATTAAGGGAGTAAAAGGGAGTTTCTCTTGCGTAAGATACCAAGTCTATAAAAGCTTAAATCTTAGTAAGGAGAAGCTGAGATTTGAATAAGAGAGAATATACTACAAAATATTACAGATGAAGTCTGTCTAGACCTGCAGCAGAGCGTCAAACCATGGCTTACTTAAGTCTTAAGACAAAGATTGAATGAAAAGTTACAGCTCACCATCACGAAGCTGTGCTTGCTGTTCCATGGCCTGCAATCGTAATTTAAGCTCACTATTCTGTGTCGAAAGACCTTTTGTATCCCTCTACAACACAAGAAATGCTTGTTAAAGATCTCTCTCTCTCTCTCTCTCTCTCACGCTCTCTCTCTCTAGTCCATGCTTCTCTATGAGACAGGCAGCAGAGGATACTCACTAGAGGATATGCAGCTCTAGCTCTATAGGAGAGGAAGTGTTTCCAGGTGCATTTTCAGGAGCCGAGGACAAAAGGTTGGCTTTTTGACACCCTAGTCACCTTGGCACTTATGTATGCAGCTCCCTTCTGGGCACCAGATTCATCCCCAGCAGATTGGCAGCACATAGAGTGTCCTCAAATCATGATGTTATCACGGATGATACGCAGCAAACCATCTAACCCCCACCAGATCATCCAGGCAGAGTTTGCTGTGGCTCCTATGTTGACGGAGGCCCTATTCCACAGAGTCCCTTATATACAGAGGGTGAGGGAGATGGATCCACTTCGACTCCCCTGGGCCCTGACTTGCACTACAGTCATCAGCCAGAGGAGTGCATTCATCCTGGTATGGCACAGTACTCACTTGGTTTCAGGCACATGGACTACAGATGAGATGGACAGGCTCCCTCCATTTCAGTATGATCCAAATTCCCCATACATTAAGCTTGCACATGAGGACAGGAACCAAGTGATCCGATACGATTTACTGGGTCTAGACATGTAACACATAGATTCACACTGGTAGGCCCATAGCCTACCAAGATGCTGTACTACAAAGATCATTTCATTAGATTCACAGCAGATGGTTTCATACAAAGACCAGGTTATCTCGATGTCTTCATGTCCCATGCTTTGAGGATAGCCATTGGCCAGCTTAGAGTATCATCCCATAGACTGAGGATAGAGCTGTTAGAAGTCATCTCCTGTCTAGTTTTATACACCAGGGCCTTTGTTGTGGGTGTGCCCGCCCTTATGAGGTGTTTTCCCATTTTTCCCCACTCTCCGTATTTTTCCCCTATCTTTTCCCATTTTTCTGAGGCTTGGGAGGGCTGCCAGATGATGCCGGGAGCACCCGAGTGCTGGCCGACTGGATCTTCATCAGTTGTGGCTGCTGGCCGACTGCCTTTTACCAGTCGTGGGCATCAGATAGCTGGCCGACTGCATTTATGCAGTCGTGGACCTCTTTTCTCAGTCGTGGACACTTTTAGTGCTGGCCGACTGCCCTTCCAGGGAGGTATATATAGGTCCTCAGCCCCCATGCCTTATTTGTATCATTCCTCGGGATCTTCTTGTGTATATCAGAGCAGAGTTACACGCCTACATCTCTCTCTCTCTTGTGCTGTTTTTCTGCCTGCGTTTTTGCTCTTGTGTTCCCAGATTTGGTCATCATCTCCGCTGCGTATTCTGACATGGTATCAGAGCCCTAGGCTCTAGATAGGTCTTGGGATTTGTGTGAGCAAGAGGGGGGCTGTTTTGTGGCTGATTGGTGGACTGTTTTTGGGCGGATCGGGAAGAGGAGAAGCAAGAGGAAGGCGGGCTGATTTGCTGGACAGCCACTTGCAGGTTTTAGTTCTTCTTTGTTCCCACCCACCCACCCTTTCAGAGTACATCCCCGCTATGGCAGATCTGTTTGAGATGGCCGAGAGACATGTGAAGATCCCGACACTCCCCACGTTCCCGGTGGACCGTCAGTTGGACGGGAGCAACTACGGCATATGGAAGGTGATGATGGAATCCGTTCTGGAGTCCTACGATCTCGCCGATTTCGTCGTTGTTGGTGTTCCACGGCCGGAAGTAGAGGAAGGGGAGTTACCGTCAACCCGAAAGGACCGGGAGGCCCAGACGCAGATGTGGGATCGCGTCCAGGGTCCGTTCGTTTATTTTCCTCAACTGCACACCGCAGGTAATCAATCATGTCAAGCACATGACGCTGGCCAGAGGTATATGGCAGCATTTGGCCTCACTTTACAACAGGGTATCGCCCATGAAGAGGATTTCCTTGGAAGTACAGATGCGGGTTATGAGCCCTGCAAAGTCGTCGACGATGCGGGAGCATATTAACAAGCTGCAGGCTCTTCAGCAGGAAGTTCTTCAGGCAAGGAAGGAGATATCGTCAGAGGACATGGCCATCACGTTGCTGTCACATTTGCCCTCTTCGTACTCAGCATTCTACTCGTCGTTGATTACCAGTGGCAGGCTCAGCACCATCACGTGGGAGGAGCTTGTGCCCATGGTCCTGGACCAGGAGGAACGATTCACGAACCCTCCTCAGGCTGGAGGTTCGGAGGCCTTTACTGGCCAACGGTCGAAAGGCCGTAACTCGGGCAAATGGAAGGCTTCATCGGAGAAGTCTTCTGAGAAGAAGTCCGACGCTGACCGCGAGAAGCTGAAGGCAGAGAGGACCTGTAATGATTGTGGCGAGAAAGGCCACTACTGGAGGCAGTGTCCCAAGCGGAAGACCGAGAAGGGTGAAGACTCCTCAGCAATCATGAAGACTCCGGCTTTTGTGCACCTGGAGGTGATGGACACCGATGCTTCATTTTCTTCAGGCAGGGAGGAGATTGGAGGACTCTCCGCAACGGATACTCGGGAGTGGATTCTCGATAGTGGTGCTTCCAGGCACATGACTCCTTCCCGTTCCGGTTTACAGGATCTCTACAGGCTTTCTGGTCATATTCTTACTGGGGATACGTCCACTATCCCAGTTCACAGTGAGGGCAGGATGGAGATAGTTCCCGATGGCAGAGGGGGGAAGCATTCCTCCCAGGTGTTGTATGTTCCGGCACTTGGTTTTCATCTGTTGTCAGTGCATCAGGTTTGCAAGACTGGCGTACGGGTGGAGTTTGATGAGCATTTTGTTGCTCTCCGGGACAAAGCAACAGGCCAAGTGGTTTGGGAAGGCGGAGTGGAGAATGGAGTTTACAGGCTTTCAGCACTCTCTCTCCCAGGTCCTCAAGATTGTGATGAGTGGCAGTGTGGTAATAGCTACTCAGGTGTGGATATGCTGCAGGAGCGGGCTTTCCGAGACCAGGTGGTGGATAGCTTGCCAGTAGATGGCAGCAGTTGGCAGGAACTTTCCAGTACTGATGTTGGTACTTCTTGTGTTCGTGAGTCAGAGGAAGCTGAACAGGTCACTTATGCTCTGATGTCTCGTCGTGTTCGGGACAAAGAACCTCCAGTAGATGAGGATGTTCTTTCCACGGGGACCTTTCGGAAAGCCAGGCAGGTGACAGGTGATTACTTGCAGAAGGAGGTGGTTTCTCCAGGCTTTGTGGTTCCGGATTCAGAGGGGGTGGTTGACAGGTTTCAGAAGGCCTTGCGTGGTCTTCAGAAGGTTTCCAGGACTTGCTTGTGCACCGTAACAGGTGTTGATCCTTGTGAGCAGTGTGATGTCTCTGTGACTCAGAAGCTGTATGGTTCATTGATCTGGTTGATGGACACCAGATTGGACGGGAGCTTCCTGATGAGGCGGTTGAGCTCTTGGTTGCAGATGTCTCCTCGGGAGGCAGGATTGCGTTTCCTGTGGTTTCTGCAGCATGCGAAGGATCATGGACTCTTGTACACAGGAGGGGGATTGTTGGATGGAGTTCGACTCCGCGGTTGGAGTGACTCGGTTTGGAGAGGAGATTCAGACACGAGGGGATCTACTTATGGCCCAGGAGCAGTTTTACGGAGCAGGAGGAGGTTGCATGGCAGGTTTGGGCTTCCATTGGAGGAACCCATGGTCATCGAGAGGCACTTTGTTCGTGAACAGATCGTTGCTGATGACATCTTGCTGGAGTTCTGTTCAACGGAGGACAGTACGGTGGACCTCTTCACGAAGTCGCTCTCAGGATTTGCTCAGGAGGCACCCAGCTCCCAGTGGTTGGTTACACAGCCAGGAGCTGAGAGGGGGTGTTAGAAGTCATCTCCTGTCTAGTTTTATACACCAGGGCCTTTGTTGTGGGTGTGCCCGCCCTTATGAGGTGTTTTCCCATTTTTCCCCACTCTCCGTATTTTTCCCCTATTTTTTCCCATTTTTCTGAGGCTTGGGAGGGCTGCCAGATGATGCCGGGAGCACCCCAGTGCTGGCCGACTGGATCTTCATCAGTCGTGGGCTTCAGGGCTGCTGGCCGACTGCCTTTTACCAGTCGTGGGCATCAGATGGCCGACTGCATTTATGCAGTCGTGGACCTCTTTTCTCAGTCGTGGACACTTTTAGTGCTGGCCGACTGCCCTTCCAGGGAGGTATATATAGGTCCTCAGCCCCCATGCCTTATTTGTATCATTCCTCAGGATCTTCTTGTGTATATCAGAGCAGAGTTACACGCCTACATCTCTCTCTCTCTTGTGCTGTTTTTCTGCCTGCGTTTTTGCTCTTGTGTTCCCAGATTTGGTCATCATCTCCGCTGCGTTTTCTGACAAGAGCCTCGCAGAGCTGAGCGGATACCCAAAGACGACACGACATGTAGACTCTGTCAGATGGGGGTTGTGTCGGAGGAGCATGTAGACTCTGTCAGATAGGGGTTGTGTCGGAGGAGCACTACGTTTGCCAGTGTCCAGTCTACTATGAGATCAGCAGGAGATTTCACTCTATAGATCCTCGCCCCTAACACTCCTACGCTCAGCTTACCATCACCAGTTTTTTCCAGCCTAGAGGAGTGGATAGGGAGGCACCAAAGCCCACCACAGTGGATAGGGAGCCTATACCATGCCCTCTCACAGCAAGCCCATGGGAATCACATGAAATCAGGCACGCACACTCCAAAGAGCTAGACACCCTCGTGTCGTCGGACCCCGGGACCCCGGCCTCATCAACCCCACATTCAAGAAATTCTGGCCTGCCATCAAACGGCCTCATCCTCACAGAAGACTATCGACAATCTCTACCCTTCTTGCATCACCCATGATGGACATCCTAGATGGGCTCTTGCCTGGCATACAGGGTTCTTGACTGTTTTTATTCCGCTCTCCCATATCACATCACTTATTGTACCCTATACCTAGGATCTAGATTTTTCATCTTGTATAATCTCAGAGTCTAAGATCTTAGCTTTCACTTTTCAGTTTTAGTGTTGTGATATGTAGCGGAAGTCTTTGTATTGGAAGATCCTGTCACACAACTGCTCACACCGTCTTCTGTATCTTGAGTTTCGTGAGTTTAGCAATCCATTTCAATACTTCAAACTTTAAAGAGATGAGAGAGAGAGATATGAGAACTGTACACCAGATTGGGTCCCGAACTACCCACTGAAGGGCCCCCTATCCCGATAACGAGATAGTATTTGCTTTATTTCTTTAGAGAGACTGTAGATAAGACAAACGCAAGATCTCGGAGGATCGGAGATTGGCTGAACTGTACACAGCTGCAGAAACACCTCGATGAACTGATCTCGAGCCTATGCACTCTTCCAAAGGGCATGAGGAAGGGCTGCACACCTGAGGCTGAGAAAAGGAGATGGTGGACTGTTCTAAGCTATGTTAGAATGCTGTAAATGCTTATGAATGCTGTGTTACCTTCACCAGATGACTGTTGCATGTATGGATGATGCACAGAAGGCGGGGTACTGCTGTAGAACTGATGCAAGACTGAAAACCGAGGCTGTAGGACTGAAACGCAGACTGTACTGCTGCTGGACAGAAACACAGAGGTGTACGGCTGCTGCTGGATAGAAACGCAGGTTGACTGTACCGCTGGTTCACATGCAAAAAACGCTGGACTGTATGCTGAATCAGGGCCTGATTTTGGTTGTAGTCCATTCACAAACTTTCGCATTTCCATTAGCGGTGGAATAGGAGTACATGAAGTAAACTTCAATGAAGCAGCTAAAAAGTTGTTGAGATAAGTTGCCACATTCTCACCGACTTTCTGTTTTATCTCATCCCATTCTTTCTGCACATCTGCTTCAAAATTTGTGGGTAGAAACTTCTTGTTGAACATAGTCTTTGGCTCGGTTCCTTCTTGTACCACTTTTAGCCAAACCAATTCAAGGCGGCATCCTTCAAGTGCATGCGAACCATACGAAGTTTGAACTTTTCGGAGAAGTCCTCTCCTCCAAAAATAGCATCGAATTGCTTGACAAAAGATAAAGCTTTTTGAGTGTCCCGCTTTCCATAAAAAGCATCGAACTTGATGCTCTTCTCTCCCGGCTTGAAGTCAACTTTGCCGGTTGTTGAAGGCTCCATTGCCTTCCTTTGTCTTACTTGACCCGAAGAGGCTACATCCATAGAGTAGGCCTAGGGGTGACCTTCCTGTCTCTCCCATGAGAAGCAGACTTGGTGACTCTAGATCCTTCTGCAATGGTGACTCCTTTGGACCGAAGATAGGCTTTGGCAGCTTCAACTCCTTCGGCTTCAGTGGCTCTATCTTTGATGAAATCTTCAAACATTTGAGCCCTTTTTTGGCCCTGTTCCCTGTTGGCTCTCCAAGCGAGAAATTCTTCATCTCTGAGAAAGTACCTGAATTGCTAGAAGTCATGATACTCTTTTGATCTCATGAGTAATGGATCGACGGCCCCGGTTCCTATCCTGAAGTCCTGGATCGGCCTCATAGTTGTTCCCTTCATTACGCCCTGACATGGTTCTGTCACCCCAAGAAAGATTTCTTAGAAGAAATCCTGCTCTGATACCACTGTAAGCCTAGTGGGGTGTACCCTGACAGATTCAACCACGTATCCAAGAGATAGAAATATAGAGAAAGAAGATAGAGACAGGGAGAGGGAGAGGGAGAAGGAAACTTTGCAAAGTACACACACACTAAGCAGGGAACAAGCCCCGCCCCTTTCAAGAATTTATTCATGAACAATCCACGGGCTCACAAACCAGGATCAATACATCAATGAAAACAAAAGCAAAAAACAATATGACGATGTAAGAACCCAAGTCGATGTCGAAGTCGAGGCACGAGATTTCTGATGCCGAGCACACCACGGGGATGACCCACAAGAATCTCTCACCGGGCTAGTACCAATTCCAATATCCAAAATCCAAATCCAAATCCGCGTCCAAGTCCAAGTCCAAGTCCAAATCCAAATCTAGATCCAAGTCCAAATCCAAGCTTGTAGATAAAGTACACAGGGGATTTCGTGAAGATAACGTAATATAGAGTGTTCAGCTGTAATCCCGCAGCCCAAACCGTAGTAGAAGCAATCCACAAGAAGGATTGAACAAAGGTGTATTATCCAGGTTTGATCCACATAGCTGAATGGCACAGATATCCGATGATAGCAGCTAAGTGGAGATGTTTCAACAGTACGGTAGCCGGTTCAGTTGCAGACGGCAGCGATAACCAGCGGCGGTGGTCTGTCCATCGCAAGCAACACAAAGGCGCTGAGGACCGGCGTTGGCGGTGCAGGCGGCTGAGGCTGGCCAGCGCTGGCAGTACTGGTATAGCACAGAAGGATGGTGGCTAACAATCGGCGGGTGGCATTGAAGAAATCACACACTACGATGATGATATCGATGATGAGCTCTTATCTTCCACGATGATGATTACTCCTTGATGATGGTGAAGAACTTCGTACACCCTTCAACAACGATGATGATCTTGGAGAGGTTTGATGCTTCTTTTATACTTGCAGAAAGCCTGCTTTTTGCTTTGCTTTCCTCTTTTGACTTTGAATAATAAAATATTACTCAAGTATGGCTAGCTTTTCCCAAAGTTCTTGTGCATTGCTCTTCTGGCTCTAGGGCCTTGCTTTTTGGCCTTAGAGCTACTTTTTGAAAAAGCAGCTTTTAGCTTTTTGGTTCGGCTCAGTCTCCTCTTGCCAATGATGCCCCTTTTTGGTTCGGCTCAATCTCCTCTTACCAGTGATGCCCCTAGCTCGCAGTCAACTCAATTTGACTTTTTGCTTTTCCCTGCTTTTTTGTTTACCAAAATTGGTGCTTTTCCATGTGCCAACTTCATGGTCCTTGTTCCCATGCTTTTATCTCCCTGTCCAGGATCCAGGCACGGGTTCCATCATGTGAAAAGAGCTAGGAGGGCCAAATAGTTACACACCCGTTGTGGTAGGAACATCCATGCAGAGAAGGATTGTTACTCGAAGAAGACATGCAATGCAAACATTGTGGGAAAAACAACCACAATGAAAAATACTGCTTCCACAAAAAGTCATTGAGAAGACAGAGCTTTCCACAAAGGAAGCAAACGATTGTAATGATGAATGGGCTTTTAAAAGTCCAAGTTTGTGTTGTTTTCGATTGTATTGTGTGTTGTTATGTGTTGTGAATCTATGACCTGATCCTGTGTGCACTCTACCCTTTGGATCCCATAACTCGTCTGTTAATTTATTCTTGACCATGAAAACTGGCATGAGAAACCATGAGCCTAGATTTATCTTGGATATAGTATGAGGTAATCACTTCGGGAGATTGCTGGGAATCAAGGTCTTACCTATATATATACCTAGATGAATCCAGGAACATGTCCAAATTCACCATTTAGGAAAAACTTGAGAAAGGAAGGCAGAAATTAGGGTTTTCAGCCCAAATACCAGAAATTACAGCAAATAAAAGGGCTGCTCAATTTGAGCCACTGGGAGTAAGTAGGAGAGTGAATATGACCTAGAAACACTCTTGGAAGCTTGGAAAACACTCTAGCAAGCTTGGATATGGTGAAAATACTGCCTTTAAGAGGGTGCCAACTTCTAGAATACAACTGAAATTCAAGTACAAGATGTGGCTAAGAATGAAGATGTCAAATCACAGCCCTATGACCTACTGTACAATCCTAGCTAGCACTTTGCCTATAGAGAAACACTCTGTGAAGTCCGACACTAAGCAAAGCAGGTGAATATGATGATTTGGCTACCCACGTATATATATGCACCAATTCTCCTAGTTGGCTAGTGGTACTATTGTAAGCCAGTTGTACCCGACTTCGACGTCACCAATGCCACGTCCTTTCTGCCACATCATCACCACCACATGGCATTACCACGTGTCCTTCGTGCTGTCCACTCCACCTGTCAGCTGCTATCTGAAGTCCAGTTGTGCCCTGCATACTCATAGGGGTGTCACACACACAGTGTATTGACTTGACATGATTACGTGTCATCACATATCACAATGATCTCTAACCAATGACAGGCTGATCTGTTTCCAGGACTTTTCTTATTTTTACTTGGAGAGTTAATGAGCAAAGGACCCCTAGCAAAACACATAAGAATCATATCCAAGAGGTTGAAACAGTTACCATAAGTAGGAGTATACTCACTTGAAAGATAGATACTTGAGCTGAAAGTGACTTGGCCTCTGTTTGAAGTGTGTGTATTTTCTGCTCCAACTCTGCAATATATCGCAACTTGCGCTCTTTGGAGCGTGCAGCGGACTGCCGATTTGCTAGAATCCTTGGAAGACATACACAATTTTGTAAATTATTAGTTAGAGAAACATGGAGAGTTGGTTCTCAAAATCCAATCAAACATAGTTTGTTTAAGGAACACAGGTATAGCACCAACAACCTCTTAGCTCGTCTTGGGTCTACTAGTGAAAGCTCAGCCAGATGGTCTGAGTCCATGGCTTTCTTTGTTTCAAGAAATTCTGAATCACCCATCAACAAATCCTCTGTAATGGATGCGGACCCATCCATAGACATGCTGTGACGATGGCGTGGTGGTCGAGAATGTGAAGATGCATAGTTCCCTCCTCTCCCATCAGACTTACTCCTTGTAGTATCAAATTCAATGAGAACATCATCAATGGAGGCACTCCGGGCATGGCGGTGGCCAAAGTTTGTGGCAGAAAGCCCTAATCCTTCAGTTGGAGTAGAATTATCCATTTCCAGATAAGCAGACAACAGGTCCTCCCCGGTTTCATCTGAGACGGTGGTGAGGTCACCACTGTCCAAACCAAGCTCGTGATTAAACATGAGCTGATCAGGCAGCCTGAACGCAATCTCTGACTGCGCTCTTCTATGGGTTCCTCGCCGTGAAGGCTTTTCAACAATATTGTCAATATCTGAGCCAAAATTGGGAGCCTTTCCAAAGCTACGAGAGACTTCAACAAACCCAGAACATGTGGGCGATGGTGCATAGCCCTTATACGTAGTCTGAGAGTGAGATTGAGATTGAGGCACAGGAGGATGAGAGCTTACATGGTTAGTAGATGAACTGTGATCTGATGATGCGGGGGAGGATGCAAAATCCATTTGAAATTGCTCTAAGAAGGCCTCAAAGCCACCTGCAAGACCCTCCATGTGCTGATTGCTTGAATTATATCAAACAGGTGCATATAATTTTAGAACCCAAATTCTCTGATGTGAATTCAACTCAAGAAACGTATGTACAGCTTGGAAGCCAATACTCTGTGTAACTTAAAACCCAATACTCTGTGTAACTTAAAACCCACAAAAACATACAGAGTGTAGCTTGTAGTGGCTTAGAACCTAATAATCTCTGTGATTTGTGCTGCATCAGCGCTGTGAATTGTAACCCTAATTATCTTGTAACCCATCTTTTCAACCCTTTGATCGTGTTCTGCGGCACAAGAAGACGAGCTAATGGCAGACTTTGATGAGACTCTTGAACGGTAAACAAATCAGGGGAGATTGTCGACTTTGCAACAAAACCTTGGGAGTTGGGAGGCAACGAGGGCCAGGAGAGTAGGCGAAGTCAAAAAGGTGGGTACATACTACAAAAGCATTTGGGTCTTAGGCGTCCCCATGGAGGAATAGGATTGTCTTGACACGTACGTGTTGTACGCAAGCGTGTGTAGATAGAGGCAGCCCCACGGGATGGCTACAACCATGCATACCATGACATCAACAAAATAATGATAATGATGAAAAATGTAGAAAATAGTTCTTGAGTAGGCTCGGATAAACCCGCTCCCCTGATTATCTTTTCTTTTGGGAATATATTTATATTTATATTTATAGAAATAAAACTGAGTATAGCACAAAATCCCAACAGTTCAACCCCTCGAATATACAAGCTGTGACCAGCAGGAAAGTTAAGAGCCCCCCTATTTCATTACAAAGAAAACAACTCTAAAAAGTGTCTTTGATCCTTGTAATCTCGGGCCTTAGATTTGAGTGGTTAGGGAATTGGCATTTGGAATTATGAACTTGGCATTTGGAATTATGAACTTGGCCTTCTCCTACTCAACATATGGGTTGGTAGAAAGCTAGTAGCATCTTTTAGCCATGGATTTGTTCTGTTTTTGGTCCACATAGTAAACGCCTCCTTACTAGATTTAAGGGACGCCCCTTGTTATAAGTCATATTTTTTTCTTCTCCTTTTACATCATCCAATAGAAGAGATATCACTTGTACATTTGCACCTTTCATTTAGAGCATCCCAATGGAATCCATAAATGCAGATATGTTACCTGCAAGAGGAGAACAAAGATTAAGAATAGCCATGCTCATTCCACAACAAGGGGTATCCTTATCTAAGGAAACTTAAATGTGTAGGCAAAGAAGAGAACGAATCTATGGCTTAAGACATTTTGACTTTTGAACAACTTGTACCTCCTACAGAACAGGAAGAAGGAGAAGGAGGGGGGATGGTGGAAAAGAAGAATAAGGAGCATATCTTAAAGCCTCCATAATACTACTAATATTTACATAAAACTTTTCTTAAGTAAAGTGACCATTACTATCCATAGAGAGGAAAATGGTTAAGTATACAAACCAAGAAGAAAATAATCAACTTTCAATGGTTTTTCTTCTTCGTGAGTTTTACATGGATGTAAGCCATGGTTGTGCATGTAGAAATCCCATATTACCAAATATTTTAAATCCCTTGCAAGCTTCTTTGGTACCCTTCAATTTTTATTATTATCTAAGGGCTATATATCTTTGTTCTCTTGTGTAAAAAATGATAATTTTATAAGGACTACATATCTCTTGCAAGCTTCTTTGGTACCCTTCAAGTTTTTGTAGTTATCTACATATCTTTGTTTGCTTGTGTAAAAAACGATAACTTTAAGCCTTGTATCACAACCTCTAAACCTCTAGGTGATAGCCTATGTAATATCACGTACAAATCCTAACGTATACCACTTGTATGGTTCATGTGTGTATGCATGTGCATGTAGATACATGCGTGCACATCTCTCTCTCTCTCTCTCTCTCTCTCACAGAGAGAGAGAGAGAGAGAGAGAGAGAGAGAGAGGGAGGGAGACAAGCACACACACACACGTACATATATATATAACCCTAGCTACAACAGTATGCATCTCCACCTAGAAAGAGTTACATAAAAAGGGAACCAATAAACAAGACTACCTACCTCAATTCCAATTCTTACCTTTTGAGATTTGAAATTTATTTTTCAACCTTAGTTTTAGGCTTTCACAAAAAGGTAGCTTTGACACTAACCTTTTAACCCTTATTGTATAAAACCTTAGTTTAGATGAACATGTATTATAAAAATCAATAAAGTACAAAAGTATTAAAGTTGGGAAAGTTTGTACAAATAGTTGATTTAGTGAATCTAGGGTATTGCTTCATTGAAGAAAACAAAATTGATCCTTGCTTGTTTAACAAGCATTTAAGAAGGTGAGAATGTGAATCAAACTCGTACTCAAGAAATTAAAAGACTTTAAAGCCAAGTGACAAAGTCTAGAAGAAGTCCAAAGAAGATGGAAAACAAGGTTTATTTCTTTTGGGATTAAATGTCTCCAATTTGGTTGGTGGAAAAGAATATCCTTGTTTCTTCATTGAAAGATAAATGTGAGGGAGGACTTCATACATTTCAACAAGGTAAAAGTTTCACCTACACATGATATGAAAATGACTTTTGTTACACTTGGCAAACTAATAAATAAGTATTTGGATTGGGACAAGATCTTTCTAAAGTGCTATAGTGATGTGCAAATCATTAATATTTGCGTACCTTCTATAATCTCAATTTGTCATGGCTTATCGTCACAATGTTAGTGTTAATGATTTACAAGCTCTAGAAGATGATTTAAAAAGGCTTGAGTATTAATTATTTTTATGACTAAGCATACATGCATTAGTAGTTTTACATTAGGCATATAATCGGAGCAACCTTCTTGTACACACTATTGAAAATGGCAATGAATGTATCACATTATATGTCTACATGACAGGTGAAACCTATACAATGAAGGAACGTGTAGAAGACAAAATTAGATCCATCGTGAAAGTTCATGTGTGATCTTGATAATGTCAAGCCTACATATATTATGAATGCAATTTTCTTTTATAATGGTCGTGATAGTTTGATGAGTATGTCATAATGTCACTTTTTTCAATATAATTTACTGATTTGACCTAGTACATTTGGATGTTAGCTTTGTTTCTATGACTTATCTCAAGTTTGAAACATAATCTACTTTAACCCTATAAATTAGGAGCTAATAGCTTGTATATCTAGAAGTTGTTTAAAAAGATGTGCAAGTAGATACAATGACAAGTTTGATGGCGTTCCTTGGCCTAAAAGAATGATGTGATGTGGTGATAAGGCTCAACATTTGTGATAAGGCCTAACATTTGGACCAAACAAACCTCATATAAAAAAGGCCATTGTACGACCAATAGAAAACCTTGAAAAAAAGTTTGGAAAAAAAAACTTCTTTGGAGGGGTAAGGGCCTCTGTGTGTGTGTGTGTGTGTGTGTGTGTGTGAGAGAGAGAGAGAGAGAGAGAGAGAGAGAGAGAGAGAAAGCTCATTTTTACAATACCTTGGATTTCTTTAGAAATGGCAATAAGAATAAAAATGGAGCTTTTTTTTTTAAAGTAGAGGTCTAAAGTTTGAAAAAAGTAGAGGTCTAGAGCTTCAAAAAAAAAGTAGAGGTCTAGAACTTCAAAAAAAGTAGAGGGAGTTTCAAGATTCATCATACATGTAGAAAGAGTAAAGGTCTAGATTTTGAGAAAGAGTAGAGGGGGTTTAGGGTTCCATTATATATATTCAAAAACTCTCATATAATGCCATATGATTGGCTTTATTTTGGTGCGCCATTGTACCAAGGCCTTCAAGAGCATGTAGACTAAGGTAGAGTTAAAGACAATAGTTCAAAGGGTCTTGCCAAACACGTATAGAACCTACAAAACACATAAATCTTTATATAAAGGAGCACAATTTATAGGGAGCCCATTGCTTTTAAAGGAGGAACATCCATTTCGCAAGTTGAGGTTGCTTCCATACAAGAATGAGTGTGTAGCATTGAATACTAAAAGAAGAATGGCAACTTTTGGTGAATGGGCATGGTGAATGGGCATAAAAACTAGTGTAAGTGCATCAACAATAGCATATGAAAAAAAAATGGCAACTCTTGGTGAATGGGCATAAAAACTAGTGTAAATAGAAAAAAAATATTGAGTAAGTGCATTAACAATAGCATTGTAAGTTACACAACACAATTATTCCAAAATGATAAACCATTGTGGTCTATATGGTATATTAGACAATGTGACGGTCATGAGACATGGCCCATACCCAGTCAAAGTAGCAATTACATGGTAACATAAATTTCTCAATCTCATTGAGATTAGAACTTTCTACCTTCCAACTTTTCTAACATTCAAGTTAACTATTAACAAGAGCCCAATCGGTTGTCCTTTAAAGATAGAGTATTACTTCTTTCACCACTAAGGAGAGTGAGGAGTAGAGATGGAGCATACATGTAGTAAGTGGTTCACCTCCATACAACGATAAAACTTTGCAATTTAAGATCACCACATAGAAAGGTGGCATTATCTATGTCTCATGTTCTCTGTATCCCTTTTTTATACAAGACTATCAAAGCTTCTTTAATCAAGAAAGACTCATTTTTTTTCTAAAGTGATATTAATCTTATCAATAATATTATAAAATACAACATTATATGTGTACATTCAATATGCATGTGCATGTGTGCTTGATGTACATTAAATACATCAAGAAATACTAGAAAACAAAGACACAATTCCAAGGTTAGAATAATTTCACATCCATAGGATGGGTACCACGTTAGAAAAAAACTATAACAATTAAATGACTTTGACATATATTGATGAGACCACTCATAGGATGGGCGCCATATATGTTGATGAGAATATACCATTCATAAGATGGGTGCCACATTAGAAAACAAAAATATAACAATAAAAGATATTGACTTTGACATATATTGATGAGGATAGACCACTCCAATCCATCAAGTTAAGGAGGATAATACCTACGACCATCTAAAATTATAATAGAACTAAAGTGTGAAGAGGTAAAGATCAATGCCTTCAACATCCTTTGCTTTTATCATAAGAATAACATGATAAATACAAGAAACTTACTAACTTTACATTAAACATAATGATCTTATATTATAATCACAACATAAATCATTAGGTTACTAATATAAACTAAAAATTTAGAAAGATTTAAGAACCATTTTCCACTTTTAAAGGTGAACATTATCTAAAAGAGTGTCACTAATCACTATACAACAATCTAACAAGGGATCGTGCTTATAAAGAGACAATTCCATAAATTCATTAGAGATTAGATGAAACTACCTACTTAAGAAGACACATTCATTAGGTTACTAAATAAACTTATAAATTAGAAAGAATCATTTTCCATTTACAAAGGTGAACATTATTTAACAGAGTGTCATATCACTATACGTCAATCTAAAAAGGGATCATGGTTATAAAGCAACAATTCCATAAATTCATTAGAGATTAGATGAAAATACATGCTTAAGCATTTTTCATTATTTAAAAGAGTGTCACTGCTCACTTAGTTAATCTAACAAGGGATCGTGCTTGTAAAGAAACAATTCCATAAATTCATTCAAGATTAGATGAAACTACTTACACATTGATTCACATAGTTAAGTGTTTTTCATTTATAAAAAGTGTGAAGGAAAACATGTTGCAACAATTTATGTGAAAATACATGAGTTAACTTATAAGCTTGTTAAAAATTACAACTATGCCAAAAAAAAAAATCAGCAAGAAAGTTCCTTCCATAAAGTTTACTTGTATGATAAATTTTCCAAGAATTCAAGGGAAGAAAATATACAAAATTACATTTATTATTATCCTAGTAAAACCAAGGGAACAAAGTTTTTGCACCATGAAGTTATTCAAGATATGAACTATTTACTTTGAAAGTAAAAAAAAGGTATGTAAAAAGAGGAACCCAAGTGATAACATTGATCACTTTCAAACATATTGCAAATAGGCACGTATGAATAAGTGGAAAATCACAAATGCCTATTTGCAAACATATTGCAAATAGGCACGTATAAATAAGTGGAAAATCACAAATGCCTATCTGTTTGTTTAGGTGAACAGGCTATTATTTATCATAATGTACACAATTAAATGATCAAAATATGAGTATTTTGTTATAGTAATTCTTGTCTATATATGGTCTTATACAAAGTTGTGCATATTTGATTTAATAAATCATTGGTATTCATTATGTTGTTTTCTTGTCAACATGGTCGATGTTAAATTCATCGAGAACTATTTATATTAAAATATGATGATTCCTTTATATTGTGTTGTTTTCTTGTCAACATGGTCCATGTTAAATTCATCGAGAACTATTTATATTAAAATATGATGATTCCTTTATATTGTGTTTAATGTGTATATTGAGTTTCAATATTGTTATTCTATGTGAATAACACACCATTCATGAAAAAGAAATATGCTATTATTCTTATTTCTTCTTTGATGAATACCTCTTATATCTCCATGATGAATCAACATATTATTTGTTTTGTTTTTGTGTATAGGGATGTTTTGTTATTGCCTTTAATGTTGCATTGTTTTTTCACTTTACTTTCTTTATCAACATAGGTTATGTGAACTTGGCAAGCTTATGTCAAATTCTATGGTGGTTATGTGCTTATGATAAGACACAATGTTTAGAAATATAATAATAACGTGTTCTAATGTAATTTTCTATTTGTCTATTTAGGCTTTGCATTACCACCTAGCTCCTTTTGGGTCTATCCTTATCTAATAGTTTTTTTGACATAAGATTTAATGATTTTCAACTTGAGATCATCTCTATGCCTAAATTGTAATGTTAGTTGATAAACTTGTAAATTTATTAGTTGAGATCCATCTCTATGCCTAATTTGTACTCGTAGTTCACAAACTTGTTTCATTTTTTGTTTTATTAGTAGGAATATTGAAGGTATAAAGATAAAGGTACTAAGAATTTTAGAAGCTCTTTTACCATGTAATTATTTTTAATAGCTTGCTTTGTACACATTTTATGAGTACAAATCGGCAATTATGGTGTGTGACCTTTTGCTTGGGGGAGATAAGCATTGTGGGAGGCATTCCTGCTTGTTGTGGTGGGTTGATGGGAAAAAGTGAGCCTATACATGATGGCATAGCCTAGTTGGCTTCTTGAGCTAGAACTCAAGGTGAGTGACTTTGCCGTTTGGAGAATTTTGGGCATTTTGGAGAAGTGAGTGATACATGTGGCACTTTGAGTGGGCATCATGCACTTGCACAACCAACTTGTGTGGCTTGCTGTGGAGTTTTCAGGCATCCATTCTTAAAAGGGAGACCAATGTTCTAGGATTTGGGCATTAGCATGGGAAAGGAAATCTTGTGTATGTATGGTTCTTTGGGGTGGGTCCACATGACTTAAGAGTCAAGGAAGCCCATTCGCATGGATGCAAAACCTCACATATTTGCATGGATTTTAGGGTTGAACACCTTTAAATTTTGGATTTGGATTTGGAGCTCAAAGTCCTTCATAAACATTACGTAAAAATGAGTTACATGAAACGTAACCACACTTTAAAATAATGTTAACCAGTGTGGTTAACATAAAGTTCTTAACGCAATTTACGGTAAAAATGAGTTACATGAAACGTAACCACACTTTAAAATAATGTTAACCAGTGTGGTTAACATGCCTCCCTCCCTAATTTAGGTCCATCCTCGAGGCTGACAAGAAGAATTAGTGGTAGAAGAGGGAGTATGTGCGAACAAAATCGTATTGCAAGACGTGGGGTACTAGGGGGATCAATGCAAGGACTTGTAGCTCGTCTAGAACGCCGTCTCTTTTATGTCTTCAAAGGTTTAGAGATGCCAGGTGGACATCCACTGGATGTGCTCACAGTAGTCAAAAAGCTGCTTCAGGGTGGGGCCTTTGTTGAGGTCGAAGCCGAGGCCTTAAGTTCCTTCGTGATAATGGTGTCACCGGGGAACTCCACCAAAAGGGTGATGATGAGGTTGAAGAAGCGCATAGTGGCAACAATGGAGGGATCTGGCACCTGATCATATCTTGCCAATGCAAGCATGCATTTCAGCGAGCATGTTGTCCTTCGTGCATGGGCTTCAGGACGTAGGAGGGGGGAATCATGGGAAGTTGAACTGGAGCTTAGGGTTCTCCTTTTGTTCAATATGGAATAAGCCCCAAGCCCAGCAATGGCAGATGGGGAGGTAAGCTGGGTTAATGCGGAGGTTGTGGGGGGCTTTGTAGTACTCCATCCAAATATATAGCTTGAGTAGGAATGGTCCTACTAAACTAGCTGCTCGCCCATAAGATTGAATGTAAGGGGCTGAGCATCAGAGTGGGGCTTGAGGTAGCCTCCACGTTATCTATGCAGATTCTAGCTCTTCCATGTGGCATGCTTTCGAGTCAAAGGACATGGATGTCCATGTGGTCTGTGATCTTGGTGAGTGGTGCCTGTTGGAGTTGTCGGCTGAGCAAGATTCCTATGGCCTGCTCGAATTTTGTGCCGTCCAATGGGTCACGCTAGTTGAGAGTATTGAGAGGGGGATCCACCTCCTCATGCTCCTATGGGGGTTGGGGTGGGATCTCGCCCTCTTCCAGGGGGTGGGTGAAAGGAGGTCGGTGGGGTGAGGTTCTTGAGGTGGAGGGGTTTTGGAGGAAGAGGGAGCGGTGCTAAGTGAGGCGTTGAGGAAAGGGGGTGAGCTTGTCGATATAGAGGGAATGTCGTGCGGGGGTTGAAAAGATACAGGGAGGAAGAGAGCTTGAGCTCTTGCAAGCACACACACACTCTTACAAACCCTAGAACAGAACACACAAGATGAGAGGGTGAAAATTGTTCTTCTTCTTCTTCTCACAACAAAAAGGATTCTAACAAAAGATAAGGAAAATATAACATAAGTACTAAAGTACTATGTACATGCGGTCCATAATGTGAACACGCTAAGTGGAGTGGGTAGGTGTGGACTAGTCGGTGTAGTTTAGCTGTAGAATCTCTGGCAAAGATATGTCGGTTCCAGCTAATCAAACCCGCCAAAGTGATGTAAATGTTGAATGGTCACGCAGGTGCCTCGTGAGTGTCAACTCATGTTGAGCTTGACATCTCAACAGTCCCCCTCAAGCTCAACTCCAGCTCGTGAACTCCAAGCATATCTCAAAATCTGCGGAGCTTCTCAACTCTCAAGGCCTTCATGATGAAGATGTCAATGACCTGATCTTTTGTGCTGATGTAGGCCAAGTCAATGTCACCTGCCAAGACTCTTTCCCTGATGAAGTGGTAGTGTACCTCAATATGTTTTATCCGTGCGTGGAAAACTAGGTTCTTGGCCAACTGTATACTGCTAAGATTGTCACAATATATGACAACCTTTCTCTTTACATGCAACCCCAAATCAGTAACAACAAGTAGCTTACATAGCCAAGCTACCTCACATGTTGCCACTGCAACTCCTCTGTACTCTACCGCTGTACATCTATATCCCTTTTGCTAAAGGTTGTATCCAATAAACACACATTTTTCAGCATTCGGATCTAGCTTCGTACGTAACTCATCTAGCACATGCACATAGGCAATGCATCCAAAAATTTCAATTGAGACAAATCAGGTTTCTTGAATTTTTCCTCTAGCATTACATCATGTAGTATGGCTATAGTAGGAGTTATGTTCATGATATAAACTGCTATAGAAACAGCTTCAACCCAATAGCTATGCAGCATATTCTTCTCTGTCCCCATCAATGCTTGTGCTATCTCTGTAATGTGCCTGTTTTTCCGCTCAGCAACTCCATTTTGCTGTGGAGTGTGTCTACATGTAAACTGTCTCTGAATGCCATTCTTCCACAAGAAATAAGAGAACTCATTGGAGAAGTACTCTACTCCTCCATCTGACCTTAGGAACTTCACATGCTTCCATGTCTACTTTTCAGCCATCACTCTTAAATTTTGAAAATGAGTGAAAACTTCACTCTTCTCCTTCATGAAATACACCCACACTTTCCTCATGTGGTTATCAATGAATGTTACATATACCTATAGGCCACCCATGGACGTAGTTTTTACAGGACCCCATACATTTGAATGCATAACATCTAGTACATTCTTGCTCACATTTGTGTCATGTGGAAATACATGCTTTATCTGCTTTCCAAATCAACATGCTTCATATACTTTCTACATACCATTAACCTTAAACTTAGGCAGCCCTGTCACAATTTCTTTAGTTTGCATAGAGCTCATTCTTTGCACATTTACATGCCCAATTCTCTTATGCCAAATATTTATATCTGCAATAACTCCTGATCCATTTTCAAACATTGCAGCACTCACTTCAGGCATATTTACATTCAATGTAGACATTTTGCCCACTCTGTTGCCTTTTGCAACCAACCTGCACTTATCTTTAAAGTCTTCTACATAACAACCATCAGAGTTAAACCGCTCCCTGCTCAATCATCTGGCCAACAGAAACCAGATTCTTTGTAATGTTCAAAATATGAAGTACATCTGCAAGATACTTCACCTTACCATCCTGCATAGACAATGGCACATCTCTAACATGGGAAATTGGATGAGTAGTATCATCCCCTGTTTCAACAAAACCTAGCTTTTCAAGATTTTTCATATCCTTGAACCACTCGCCCATGTGACTGGTCATGTGATTCAAAGCACCTAAATCCACATACCATACATCATCATTGCATGTCAATACATCATTTTTCAACACAACATTAAGCACATGTCGCATAATAAACAACCTTTTATTGTCCTCATTACTTCGGCTAGAGGACGCATAATTATTTGTTGCACTTTTCCACTTCTCATGTCATTTTGCTTCTTATAGCAATATGCCTGCACATGCCTAGATTTTCCACAATAAAAATAACCTCATGTATCATTTTGTTGCCTTTGCCAATTTCCATGACCTCTTTGACTCCCCCTGCCTCTAAACTGGCCTCTTCCACCTGTGTGTGTTGCTGTGATTCATGGGGTGGTTGTTAATGACCATAATTCTGATTACTTGTTCAGCCACCACCTTGGCCACGGCCTTGGCCTCTACCTCGTCCTCTACCTACACTTGTGTAGAAGAAGGCATGTTGCTCTGACTACCTTTGTTTTGTGAAGACTGGTCACCCAAACTCTTTTCTTCAATGATCAACATTGACACCAAATTTATAAAGTTGAGATATTCTCCCGAGTCTGAATAGACGTCTTGAATGCCTTGTATTGTGGCCCGAGACCATGTAGACATACTTCCACCTTATCATCATCATTAACAAAAACACCAATAGATGCAAGAGATTCCACAATGCCCTTGATATTCAAGGTATAATCATTCACAGACATGTTTTTCTTCTCCACAGTATGAAGCTCATTCTTCAACTGAATCTTTCATACCTTGGTGTAGTTTTATACAACTTCACCAAGGTGTCTCATGCCTCCTTGGGTGATATGGCATCCTATATATGCTTAATCATGGTGTCTTGTATACTAATAGAAAGCCAATACATGACTTTTCTTTCTTCTTGATTCTAATCCTTGTATTCTTTTACATTTGCAGCAGTTGGATTAATCACCGGTATCTCTGGTGCCTCCTCATGTGTCACCTTCAATGTAGTCATAAATAGCCTTTTCCCATCAGGAAATTTGTTAATCAAAACCTCCAAGCATGGAAGTTATTCTTGTCAAGCTTTTCTACAACAATTTGGTTAATTCCATTATTCGACATCTTGTCTGCCACACAAACTCTCACCAAAAAACATCACTCTGTTTGACCTGTACAAATTGTTGTATTCTCTGCAGTGGTACTATACTGCACCCAAACTATCACAACCAGTGATCTCAATTTGTATATATATACCCAATGGCAACTGTAAGACCTCTTTGCAATACACACACTGTCTGAACAACCAATTTTCCTTCCTGCAGTTCTGAAAATAGAAATCTGCAGAGAATCAAAACTTACCTGTAGTGCATGTGTGCACCTGCGAACACCTACGAACTGAAAAATGAAGGTCAAGGCGTGCCCGAAAGGTGTTTTCGATCAGTACAATATAGTGCATGTGCATGTGTGAACACCTGCGAACTGAAAAATGAAGGTCAAGACGTGCCCAAAAGGTGTTTTCAATCAGTACAATATAGTTGCTCTACAGCTCTACTCCTGCGAAGATAGCTCCTCAGTTAAAGTTAGTTTGCTGGTGCCTCCCGAAGAGGTCTCGACAAGGGTGTAGTAGCCAACACAAAGGGGGAAGGGTAGATGAAGCTCTTGCCCTCATACCGCTTCATGTGCTTCTCTTGCTTGCCGCCGCTCAGCTTCTTAGCATGAACCAGGCTCTGATACCATGAAAAGATATGCAGGGAGGAAGAGAGCTTGAGCTCTTGCAAGCACACACACACTCTCACAAACCCTAGAAGAGAACACGCAAGATGAGAGACTGAAAATTGTTCTTCTTCTTCTTTATAACAAAAAGGGTTCTAACAAAAGATGCAGGGAGAAAGAGAGCTTGAGCTCTTGCAAGCACACACACACTCTCACAAACCCTAGAAGAGAACATGCAAGATGAGAGACTGAAAATTGTTCTTCTTCTTCTTCATAACAAAAAGGGTTCTAACAAAAGATAAGGAAAATACAACATAAGTACTAAAGTACTGTGTATATGCGGTCCATAATGTACACATGCTAAGTGGAGTGGGTAGGTGTGGACTAGTTGCTGTAGTCCAACTATAGAATCTTTGGCGAAGATATGTTGGTGCTAGCTATCAAACCCGCCAGTGATGTAAATGTCAAACGGTCACGTAAGCATCTCATGAGTGTCAGCTCATGTTGAGCTTAACATCTCAACAGGGGTATGAAGGGCAGGCCCAATCCAAGATGGAGAGATGAAGGGGGTGTTGGTGAAGGGGGCGGTGAGGGAATATGAGGAGGGGTTGTAGAAGGTAAGGGAAAAAGGGGTAGGGTGGCGAGGGGAGATGTGGAAGGAGGGAAGCTGGTGCCCACGAGTAGTTTGGCGTGGAGGGTGGGGACTCTGAGGAGTGATAGTGAGCACCAATGTTGGGTGGGTTGGGAGGCAGTTGAGAATTGGAGTTGGGATGGGAGTAGGAATGTGGTGGGGGTGGAGGGTGAGTAGGGGGAGAGTGGGAGATGGGAGGTGAGGGGATTTACTTTAGTAGGAGGATCGTTCCCTGCATCCCTGCCATCATCATTGTCATCATCATCAGGGTCATGCACCGGGCATTTGAAGAAGAAAGTTTTTGCCTCGTGGGCTTAAGGAGGTCGGGTCCCCATGGCTGCATGGTGGGAAATCTGTCGAGACCTATCTGCTCCAGGCAATTGATGACAACAAGTTCCATAATAATGGCCCAATGGCAAGGCTTTGTGTAATAGAATAGCTTGTGCTTGACCTTATGGGTGTTCTTCATGAGACTGTGTGGATGGCATGGCCATCAACCTGCTCCATGAGGACTTCACCTAGATGGGAAAGTTGGGTGGAGTGCTTGCCGTACTCCTCAAACTTGTGGCTGGCATGCCTTCTCTTTTTCTGGGGAGTGTGAGCAATGAACTCATAGGAGGAGTTGGAGTGGTCAGGTTCGGCCATGAGAGCGGTGGGTGGGCAAGAAGCAGTGAAAGCTGGAGCAGGCAAGAAGCAGTGAAAGCTGGAGTGAAAAAACTGTAATAGTTCGGCTAGGAGGCAAGAAGAAAAGTGAGGGAAATTAATGGTGGTGGGCCCTTTTATAGATTTTCAAGGAAGTAATACTCATGGCTTCACAGAGAAATGGGCATGGATTGACCAGTGTGAATAGCCATGGCTAGATGCTAACGAACAGCCATGGCTTTTCAAGCGAACGATCATGGATTTGTGGAGTGAATGATGAGTGAACGACTGTGGCTAGATGAGTGAACGGCTATTCGTTTTGACTTAGGAATTTTTTTTGTGCACCCTGTAAATAGATTTTGTACCCTGGGACTGGGTGTTTAGCACCCCATTGCGGGTTTTGCACTGACTCATTGTCTAATTGGCGATGGTGGCGAGTAGTCATGTCCAATTCGGTGTGGGCAGGGTTGGCAGCTCTTCTTGAATCATTGCTACCTCTTTGGGAGGGAGCTGATTGACCAGTGAGGGGTTGGAGAGGCAAGAGCTTGAGTAAGGGTGGTGGACCAAGCGAGTCATATGATAAGGGTAAGTGGGGTAGCCGAGGTTGAGAGGATGTCACTAGTGGAAAAAGTGGGCAAGGGTGGCATAGCCTTGGTGTCCTCCCGGATCTTTGTTTTTCCCTTATCCTATAGAGTGTGAGTGGTGGCAACAGCTAAGGATAACTTCAGCCTCCATTGGAAATGTTGCGATGCTAGGAGCTTGGGACAGGGAGGATGCACGTTAGGAGTTGTGGTAGCAAGATTTGTTAATTGCCTTCATAAAACTTTTGGGGTGAGAATAGTTTTAGGTACCCACCTATAATTAGTTGGCGGTGTGAGGACTGTCAAAAAGATAAACCCTCACCATGCATGGCTATGGTGTTCTTAACCCTAATCACCATGATTAAGAATCACTAATCTTATGGAGGATGCAATCTAATTAACAACATAATGATGATAAAGAGATTATGCTAACTAAGCTTCCAACTCAAGCACAATTAGGTTACAAGATTGAGACTTGTACTCATAAAGAAGCTTGAGAGCTTGCTTCATGTCTCATTACTTGAAATGGTTCCCTTTTATATGAGGAGGTACACTCTTGGTCTTGTACATCAATGTGGGATAAGTCTCCACTCTTCTTTCTAGCTCACATGTCACCTCAAATCTCAAAACCCCCCCTTGATGGTGACTTGACCTATCTTTAAGTCCTAGAGGTCATCTCTAAGAGAGTGAGGTTCCCCCCTTGATAGAGACTTGACCTATCTTTGCGGTCTAGAGGTCTCTTCTAAAAGAGCAGGGTTACAACTTTTGGCTATTTCTTCTACCTTGGCTACATCATTTGGCTACATCATCGGTGCAAGAGGGTAGGATATACAATGTTTTTAGAGAAGGATTTTGGAGCTAGAGACATCATTTTCTACCACAAAGTGACCATCTTCCACATAGTTGTTTTTTTAATTCTATTTGGAGTAGCAATGTTCTTCCAAGTACCCAATCTTTCCATAAGCATTACAAATCCTTTTTGGTTTATTTTTGAAATGACAATTTGTGAAGATGTGACCAAGCTTGCCCCATAGTGATTACATATGACAGTTTTTCCAGCATACAAGCATTTTGAATGATTCCTTGAGTGACATTTGAGTGTAGACTTGTGTTCAAGTAGTGACGACTCGAGAGATTTGTTGACATTTTTTAGTGCGGATACAAGAATATCATAGGGGGTTTTGTCGATGCTGTTGAGGAGAACTCTGCTTCATCTTCTTCAATGTTCTTCTTGATTCCCGCTAGTTGTTGCTTGAGTGCCTCGAATTTGTTGATGTGAGCTGCCATTGTAGATTCTTCTTTGTCCAATCTGTAAAACTGCATCAAAAGGTTAATCTCGGAGCTCTTAGTTTCTCTTCCAAATACTTTGTTAAGTTCCTCCCATGCCTTCTTGCAATCTTTTATCCCTGCAAATATAATGTATGACTTTATCTCCCAAACACTGAGCTATTATGCCAAGTGCTTTGTGATTGGTTAATTGTGTTAAGTGATGTGCTATCACTATCCTCACTCGGCTCAATTAGGTCCCATAGCCCTTTTCTCATCAATGTGTACATGGTTTTCATTTGCCAAGTGTAAAAATTATCCTTATTAAACTTATTTTGCTCTAATGTAAGTTTCTCCGTCATGTATGACAAGGGGGTCTTATCGATAGTATCGGCAGTGTCTATCCCTTTTTAAATATGCAAATGAGAAGGTCTTTGCTCGTGATACTGATTCACGGCCAGTGTTTAGTCCCAGTACAAGATTGGCAATGAAAAAAACTCTCTTCAATTGAGTAATGCAAAAGGATGCAATGAATTTGATTTTCCACAATGGATTTACACCCTAATTTTTTAATTTTAAACTTTAATTGGCTCAATTTCTGCAAATACTACACTAATGATGATAATTATTGATTAATTAGGATGATTAGAGATAACAAATTTTGGAGGCTAAAATTAAGCTAATGAGTGCAAGATTTGAGAGGGCTTTTGTAATAGACTTCAAGGATACTCTCATTAGCTTAGGATCAAGCAAAGAAAACAACTTATTTCCTCCACAAATCGACGTAATCAACGAATATGTGGCGATTGGTTTTCACCTTCTCTCGGCTCGTATAGTGCATTAACGGCCATGAGCTTTAAGCTGTGGAGGCTTTGTGCTAAGTATTAACTAGACTAGAAGGGATGGGTTGTTTTGACTCACACGCGACGAATGAGGCAACGAACCAATTATGAAAAATGCGCCAAAAAGTGATGATTTTCAGCAAATTTAATGTGTGGCTTAGCAAAAATGATGTTGGCAAGATTCCTCTAAGAGGGTTTTGGCAATGGTGAAGAGGATAGCTAGGAGATTTTTGGCTACAAATAAAAGCTATGGATAAAATGCTTAAAAATGAGATTAGGGTTAATGAGCATGAGATTAGCGATGAGAAGAGTTAACGTGGACTAAGGCTAAGCTAATGGAGAGGGGTGGCTTTGATACCATGCCAAAAAGATAAACCCTCACCATGCATAGCTATGGTGTGCTTAAACCTAATCACTATGATTAAGAAACACTAATCTTATGGTGGGTGCAACCTAATCAACAACATAATGATGATAAAGAGATTATGTTAGCTAAGCTTAAGACTTAAGCACAATTAGGTTACAAGATTGAGACTTGTACTACTCATAAAGAAGCTTGAGAGCTTGCTTCATGTTTCATTGCTTGAAATGGTCCCCTTTTATATGAGGAGGTACACTCTTGGGCTATGTGGGAATGGAGAGGGTCTTTGTTGGATGTTCTCCCTGACCTGTGGGCTTGTGGTTGCCTTGTCGGAGGTCGTCATCTAGTGAGGTTCGGGCAATATGATGAGGTGCTAGAACCTTTGGGGTTGTTGAGATTTTAGGGGAAAGGTTGGATATTTGGGGAATCCATAGGGTTGTTGCACCCTCAAAATAACCTTGGGCAATAAGGATCTTCTTGGGTACCCAACAGTGAGTATCAGCAGTGGATTAGGTGGAACGGGGGTGAGCTTGTATTTGTTGTTGGCAGTTAGTGGTGTTATTAGTGCTAGTGGTGTTAGTATGCTTTGTTGGGGTGAGGTTTGACTTGCTGTGGAGCGTGGAGCGGATGAGGCTTGTGGAGTGGATGGTGTGTCCTAGTATAGGAGAGGTTGCTTTTTGGGTTGCACAGTTCTATGTTTGTCGGTAGCCAGGGTGGTCATTGTTTGTGGTGAGGATTGGTCACCCTCTGTGGAGGTGAGATTGGTGGCTCCAGCTCTTCATTTGTCATAAGGACAATAACTTACCCTGAAGTCAGTTGTTGTAATGTTGTCTTTCTAGCATCCCAATCAATATGACACCAGTTGTGCCCCATCCATTCTCATCCCATAAGGATATCTTCTCACATTGTCCTTGCATGCATGACATAGAACTTGCCTTCCAAGGGGTAATTTCTAATGTGAAATAGAATTGTAACAACACCTAAGCACTTAACAGAATGTGAAGCAATGATGTGAATCAATGGTAGTGACGGTGGTGGCTGGGGTGGGGAGTAAGGTTGGCCTCTCGAGAGAATGCCATGTGTCATAGGACATTAAATTATGGCTAACACCCATATCAACAAGTGCTAGTTTTTGTGGTCATTCCTAACCACAAGCGGGCAAGTTTCACTTCCCAGTCCTCTTCCTCAAGGTATACTACCTGAGCCATGTTTATTGTGATTTGCTGGCCTCTAAGTCTCACTTGCCATTCCTTGGATTCTTGTTGTGCTATTTTTTTCGTTTCATCGTGTTTTTGTTGCCCCTCCTTTTTGAGGTGAATGGCCCTTAAGGTGTTCTACATGAGTGGGCCATAGTAGCATCACAATTTGCTACTATTAAAACAACTCGCTATCTCGACACCATCAAGAGTTTCAATGCGCACCGTGCCTTATGGGGTTATTTCAGTCACTAGGAAAGGTCATAGTCCTCTGTATTATTTAAGTTTCAATGCGCACCATGCCTTATGGGGTTATTTCAGTCACTAGGAAAGGTCATAGTCCTCTGTATTATTTAAGTTTCAATGCGCACCGTGCCTTATGGGGTTATTTTGGTCACTAGGAAAGGTCCTAGTCCTCTGTATTTAAGTTTTTTCTTATGATTTTTAGTGCTGTAAAGGAGGAATATATCTCCCTTGTTCATCTCCTTGTCCATTAGCTGGTCATCAAACTATTTCTCACCTTAGTTTTTCGACAATCATTCCATACACAGCCCTTAGACACGTTTTGTCGAGCTTCTCAAGCTCAAAGAGCCGATTTCTCAAGACATTGTCGCTGATCCTTTCGTGTACGGCAACCCTTAAGCTTCACACCAAGAATTCCATAGGCATAACCGCTTCAGTTCCGTATGTTAAGCTAAAGGGTGTCCTATTAATGGCCACTTTATATGTAGTGCGATAAGCCCAGAGTGCAACCGACAACTTCTGTTCCCAGTTTTTGGCAACTTGCCTCTATAGTCTTGGTCAAGATAGCACATAGGTTCTTGTTCATGCTTTCTGCTTGGCCATTGGCTTAGGGGTAATAGGGTGAGGATTTACGGTGTGTGACCATAAATTCTTGAAACAAGAATTGTATTACCTCATTAATGACGTGGATGCCATTGTCACTAACGCGCTCAAGGGGGCACCCAAAGCGAGTGATCATGCACTCATCAAGGAATTTAGCCGTGGATCTGGCGTCGTCTTTTCTTGTGGCCCTAGCTTCAACCCATTACGTGCGGTAGTCCGTGGTGGCTATGATGTGTGTCGAGAAGCCGGACTAATGGGTCCCATAAAATCGATGCCCCAACGGTTGTAATGAGGACATGACAAGGTAGAGGGGCATCCTGTCCTTAGTGTGCAAAATCACCGTCCATTGGCACTCATCGCATCATTTGACGTATTCAGCAATGTCTCCAAAAAAGGTTGGCCACCATAGGCCTACTTGAAGGATCCTTCGAGCAGTGATATCTACCTGCTGCTGCGAAGTGTCTACCTGCAACTCCAGAGTGGGCTTGCTCCAAAATAGAGATGTACTTGTCCTCACAGACACAATGTCTCATGATTCCATCCTTTCCTTGCGTGTAGAGTTGCCCTGCAACATTAATTGATAGGGGAAAACTTTTTTGATGAGGTGTCTTGCTCGATCCTTGCTGAGATTCGGTTGGATAGACCATTAGCTACGAAGTGTGCAACTTCCTCTCCCCATTTAGGAATCAAACATAGTTGGAACAGGGGGGCATCTGGCAAACATAGTTGGAACAAGGGGGCATCTGGCAAGTCATCTCCATCAACACCCACCAATGGCTCTCCATTAAGGATGTGTGACATATGGTTGGTCAATACATGCTGAGAGACTTTGTGCACCGTGACGATAAGGTCAAAATCAAGTAAAATTAGAAGCCATATATGGTGATCCTACCCGTGGTGCAAGGTTTATTCACTAGATAAATAAGAGCTTGATGGTCTACAAAGATAATGGCGGTAGCTCCTGTTAATCCTAGAATTGGATTAACACACGTCATTACGTATATATGACCTCTTTGGTGAAGCATGTGGAACCTACATGCTATTTAGAAGCTATTGGGAAGCATGTATGGGAGAAGGCAATGGATGTTGAGATGGACGCATTGGTTCATAATGAAACATGGGATTTGGTTGCCTTACCACAAGGCAAAAATGTCATTGGTTGCAAATGGGTTTACAAGGTGAAATAATGCAAGTGAGATGGTTCCATTGAGCACCATAAAGCGCGGTTCGTAGCTAAGGGTTATGCACAAACCCAAGGCTTGGACTATGATGAAACATTTAGTCTAGTTGCAAAGATGGGAATAGTGAGTCAGTCATTGCTATGGCTGTAGCAAATGGTTGGGAAATGCATCAAATGGATGTGAAAAAATGCATTTCTAAATGGTGATTTACAAGAAGAAGTTTATATGGCACAGCCTGAAGGATATGTATACCCGAGGTATCCCACTCATGTATGCAGGTTATCCCACTCATGTATGCAAGTATCCCACTCATGTATGCAGATTAAAGAAAGCATTATATGGTTTGAAGCAAGCACCTCATACTTGGAGTGATAATGCTTGGAGTTATAAGATAAGCCGATATCTTATCTCCCTTGGATTTCAGGTTTCTTCAGTAGATTCTTTACTCTATGTGAAGAAAACAGATCATGGGATTGTCTTACTTGTCATCTATATGGATGACTTGATTGTCTACAGGAGATCATGCTACAGATGTTATGCATGTTAAGAAGGCATTGAGTGGGCAGTTTGATATGAAAGACTTGGGTGAATTGAGATATTTTCTTGGGATTGAAGTGATTAAAGACCATGCAGGGACATGGTTAAAGACCATGCAGTGATTAAAGACCATGCAGGGACATGGTTAGTGCAACACCAATATGCATTGGATATGTTGGCAAAATATGGGATGACAGAGTGTAAACCAATGAGTACACCTTTGGAGTAGAATGTAAAGCTGCGGGCTGATTTTGGTGATGAGTTGGATGATCCATCTATGTATAGAAAGATGGTTGGCAGTCTTATTTACATGATTATCACATGCCCGGATCTCAGTTATGATGTGGGGCTAGTAAGCCAATTTATGCAAAGCCCTAGAAAACCTCATTTGGATGCAGTGAGATGCATTATGCGGCGATATGTAAAGACCACTGCACATTATGGTCTTCTTTATGAGCATGGTAAAGTCTTGGGTGGATGTACATGGCTACACAGATGCAGATTGGGCAGGTAGCTCGTATGACAGGAGGTCTACTAGTGGTTATGCCTTTACATTTGGAAGTGCAATGGTGAGTTGGAGTAGCAAAAAGCAACCTACTGTTGCTTTATCTAGTACTACAGAGACTGAATACAGGGGTGCAACCACCATTGCTACATGTGAAGGAGTATGGTTAAAGAGTCTCTTGGCTAATTTGGGTGAGCCTATTGATGGCAAGGTTGTCATTCATTGTGACAACATGAGCAGACAGTTGGCCTAGTTTTTCATGCGCGGACCAAACATATATAGGTCCACTACCATTTTGTCAGAGAGAAAGTGTTGGATGGTACAGTGGATTTGCAGTATGTGAAGACTGAAGAGTAGGTGCCGACATCTTTACAAATCCACTTAGCAGGGAGAAGTTTGAGTACTTCCGTACTATGTTGGGAGTACGTGGGATGAGCTTGAGGGGGAGTGTTGAGAGCTTTGATAGCCCAAGCTCATCTACGTCTTCATCTATTGGCAGAGATTCAAGCTCCATGTCAGTTTGTGCTAGTTGCACTATGTGCTGGCATGTTAGGTAGTAACATGTGTGAGACATAAATGACCGCGTCCAGCAGGTCATAGTGTGTGGACATTAGCTGTGTGTGGACACAACACAAGTAGTGTGTTGTAGATTATGAATTATGGCTTTATGCATTGTGTGAGAAGGGAGATGGCTTTCTTCTATGGTTAGGGTTTGCAATATACATTAGGGTTTGCTCCTCTGTGTGTGTCTCCTCTCCCTCTACCTGTTTTTCATCAAAACACCCTTCCTCTCTTGGAGGTCATTGCTCCTACTAAGAAGAACTTAAATTAATAGTTTCTCTACAAGATTCTTCTTCAAAATCTTCCAACTCCAAGTTTGAGCCCCCGTAATACACTCCCAAGGCAAGAGGTCAAAAAACTACCATGATTCCTTATAACTCAAATAAGCACCACTTCATCCTTCACACCACCAAGGAGGCATAACATCGCTTAAATCCATGACTTTCAAATGACTCTCAAAGGAGAGTTTAACTAAGGGCCATTACAATGAAAACACAAATCAAGGGCCTTGGCCAAAGCCAATAACCAACTGCACCAACATAAAGGAATCCTCATGTCCCATGTAAAATCCAAAAATGATCATACGACACTATTGGGTTCCTAAGGTTTTCTTGGTTTCTTCCGAAGGGTATTATGAAATTAATTACCTTTGGTCCCAAAGAATAAAGCTTCATTAATAACAACATGCAACACTCGTGTTTCATGTGGAACACCAAACCATAGTTTCCACTTGCAATTATTAAGGATGTCAATAAAATACAAATTGCTACTAAGTCATCGAATAACATCATGCCTTTAGTATATGCTAGAAATTCTCAAATCCTCAAGAACCTCCTAATAATGAATGTGCTCTGACATTCAAGGAATTCCTTAGCATGTTCTATGACATCAAAGATGTTTTCCTCTTGTGGTTAGAAACCACGTGGAATTTAAGTCAACAAATTTGTACAACTGTTACAAGTCTTTAGCATATTGTTCTATAAAGTGGTAAAGTTAAATTGACCCCACAGAGTTTAAGGAAAGCTGCACTTTCCTCTCTCTAAAAGTTTTTTCGTTCTTCTAAGAATAGTTTACACATCTTGCAATGAACATGATTTTCACATAGATAGCATCTATGTGATGTATAGTGTCTACGTATAGACAATGCCTATGTGATGTATAGTGTCTACACTGCACTACTAGAAAATTAAGAGTAGTATGAACCAATAAGAGTACCACTCCCAGCCCACGAGTAGATACATGCCTATCCACATGTCTAATAGTGCAACCACTTTGGTTGCTTCACAATACATATCTATGTCTCTACAGCCAACCATGTCTCTACAGATATGTTTATGGGCTATCTATGGTCACATCCAAAAGTTAATAGAACCATCCAAACACACCTCTACAAGTGTGGTCTCACTGGACACCTCTACTATGTGAAACAATATCGTAAACCATTTCAATTATGGAAAATGATATGAGGATTAGGTAGGTATGCCTCCAACACACCTTACACTGATAGAAAAACAAAATCAGTCTTTGTATGTTGAGACTGCTTTGACATGAATAACACAACATTCAATTTGTGTTCAATACCAATATGAAGTTCGGCATATAAAAAATCTTTGTTGCCTTCTCATTACACTGGCAATGCTCTACCTACCTATAGGTGGCAATATACTACCCAACTGTAACCAATGACAACAAAAATAACGGGTCTATATGCACTTCATAAATAGATTACAAAACACAAATTTGTACAAGTGAATCCTGTTGACTTTTGGTAAAGTTGGACTTCACCACATATCCCGTCTATCTTAAATACCAAATTCTTTCTCAAGTTGGCTAAGTAACTCCATACTCTTTACAAGGAACTCCGTACTCATGGATACACCCTTCCCGAGCTGGGGTATCCACAGAGCCATCTTCAACAAGATGCTTAAGCCACTTATTGCAAAGTGCTCATCCAGATTGACTCAAAACCTTTGGCACTGCGGCACAAAGTATGGGGAATTCTAGAACCCAATTGTTGTTGATTCAAAGACATTCACTCAACAACTATGTCAATCTCTAAACTCTATGATTAGAATCTAACCATGAGTCCTACTAGGCTGTGATAGTAGCCTATTAAGGAATAACATACTACCTTGCATACACAAGAGAAAAGTGAAGAGAAAGATGCATGTAAGGGTTAAATCCGGTGAATGGCACTTAGCCAACCCTATGAGGGTTAACTCTTTGATGTGAAGCTGCTAAGGGGCTCACTCCACACTCTCCTTGTGTCACCCAAGGAGAGAGATCCAATGCTAGGTAGGGTGAGCAAGAGGGAAGGAGGTATGGAGAGCTCAACCTCTACCTCATGCCAATCATATGCAAATGGAACATGGTAGGGTGAGCAAAAGGGAAGGAGGTATGGAGAGCTCAACCTCTACCTCTTGAGGGCCCTCCTATATAATAGGGGCATGGGGCACACTCACGGGATCTGGGCACACTCACGGGAGGCTGGGCTAGGTTATGTTATGTTCTCTTGTGTAGAGGATTGTAACTACTCACCTACCATTTCACACTATAGCTACATGCTATTGGATTGGAGTCATACCTCTTGATGGTATGGGACATCAAGGTAAAGGTATGATGTACTTTATTATAATTCATGTGTGCATCCCTTGGGCTCAGGGGTGGTTGGGTGAATGAGTTTATGCCTGATTTATGCATGTATGCATAACAATTATCTAGAGAGACCTTAGGGTTTTAACAACAAACCACGAGAAGTTTAATTGGATCTTGGGGTTCTTCAGCTACTCCACGTGAAAGGTACTCCATGCCCACATGCATAAATGGGAAGATAGTCATGTGTGATCCTCAGTGTGCGTGGCGCATGACAATATGTCTCCTATATGAAGGTTTTGGCCCCAGGAATGGCCACTGCTAGGCCGACTGCTCGCCCATGAGATCAAACGTGATGGGGCGAGCAGAGGTACATGGCCGATGGTAGTTGCCGTGGGTTTGGGGTGGGTGGTTGCGTCGCCCCACTTCTTATGCTTCACGTCGAGGTATGGGTGAAGAAAGTGGACATCAAGGCGGTCTGTGACACGGGTAAGTGGCTACTCCTAGAGTTGTCGACCAAGTAGGATGGCTATTTCCTGCTCGAACTCCGTGTGGTCGACTTCCTCGCACTCGGATAGGGGTGGTGGCGGGATCTCCCCTTCTTCAAGTGGGTGGAGGGTTGCTGAGCCGGTGCGGGAGTGGAGGGCCCGTTGATGATGAGGGTTGTGTGTGGCAAGGCCGACATCGAGTAGTGGTTGTGGTTTGGCGGATGTGGAGGCGACATCCTGGAATGCGGTGTGCATTCCTAAGTGAGGGGATAATAAAGGGGGTGAGGGAGGTGGAGTGGGAAAATGAAGGGGAGGTGAAGAAGAGTGTGCATGAAAAAGAGGGAGAGTCGATGTGCCTATGGGGAGCCTAGTGAGGGTGGGGGTTGGTGATGGGGATGTGCGGACGATGAACTAGGTGGTGGAGGTGGAGGTGAAGAAGATCATGGGGGTGGAGGTGGCAAGCTGCCCTACCCATCATTACCGGCGTCGTTGTTGTTTGGGGCAGGGCCAGCTTCAGTAGTAGCAACCTGAGGACCGTTAGCATAGAAAAAATGAACAACCATGGGCAGCCTCAGCTTCAATGTACTCCGAGGGAAAGGCTACATGTGTATCATCAAACTAGCAAATGCTAGTGGTTGCCCATAACTTCAATCTACAAAGAAGCATCTGTGGCATAGAATGAGCAATCTGCCTGCGGAGTAAGGGGTACAGGTAAGGGGCAGACACCGTTGGGGATAGCTAAATCAAGTAGGTCGGCGGGTTGGGCAGGGTCAGAGGGAAAGCCATAGTGGAGGAGGAGGCTCCAACCTGTTAGGAGGGCTTGGAGAGGGTGCATGGGGAGCTCAAAAAAGTAATGTGGGTGCTAGAATGAAAGGAGGCCTTGGAAGAAAAAGTGTGGGATAAGGGTAAGAGTGTCGGTAGGGAGTTTGGTGAGGTTGTAGGCATACTATTGGCAAGAGAGCGGCTCATCGACGTAGAGATTATGTTGCAAAAGGTTGAGCCGGATGCTGCGTAACTGAAGGTTGACCAGCTGGTATGGTGTTTGTGGGGGAAAAGCCAAAATGGGGAGCTCGGTTACCGTGTCCATTAAGGTGTCCACCTTCCACTCTAATGTGCTGGACGAGGGAGCCAGAGGAATGGATGGAGGTTGGGTTGCCTGGGCCTTAGCATCTTCAAGCTTCTCTTGCAATGTTCAGATGGTAGCCTCGGTGAGTTCCCGATGCTTTGCAAAGTCTGACAGTGTGCGGGCAGAGCATCCTCCACCGCCTGTGCCCGAGTATGTGCATCCTGATGTAAGCCTTCGATGATAGTGATCTCGTGATGTGCTCTTTCGGCCGCTGCATGGGCTTGGGAGACTTGCCCCATTGGAGTTCGGTGATGCGTGTAATGGCAGTGCTTGCCCAACTCTGTTTGTTGCTGATCAAACTTCTTCTATAGCTCCATAAACTAAAGGTTCGTCTAGTATAAGTCCTCAGACACAGCGCACTCTTGGGCCTTGGCTAAGAGCATCTGACGTTGGGACATTTGTGTCACCTCTTGCTGTCTATAAATGTAGTCGGTCATTTGGGTGATGAGCTTACATGCCATATACAAGAAGCCAAGGGCAAAATTCAGAACATCATCGTGGGCCGTGTGTATACTATACTCTCAGCATAAGCTTGGCTAGAACTGAAACTGCCTGAGCGTGCCCAATGGAGAGTATTGACCGTATTTTGTGTATCACTGGGAGAAGAAGGGCCGCCTCTGCATAGGATGGCACCTCGTTGAAGCGTTCTGGAGGTGGTGTCTCAAAAGGCTCCTATTGAAAAAATCTTGTTTCTTCTTCTTCTCTTCCTCTTCCTTCGTGGCTTTCTTACTCGCTTTTGCACAGCTGCGTGTTGGTACTGAGTTGGGGGGTGGTGGAGCATGTTCTGTGACTGTTGGCGCGTGGTGTGGCCTCTTTGCTACTAGTGGGGGGTTAGGAGAATGGATGGATAGGGTTATAAGGTGACCTTAACATCTAGGCCACTCGTCTAGACACAACAATTCATCCCATCCGACTGCATAGTAAAGGACCCTGGTCAATAATGTTGCAGCTGCCAACTTTGCTTGGGGGTTTGGACAAACAGCATGTAGCTCTTGGAAAAGGTAATCCGATCAATTCACCATCTGGCCTTGGTGGACACAAGCCAAGGTAGACATATTGCAATGGTTGAATCGGTCTATCCACCTGGTGGTAAGTAGAAATTGTAAGGCCCATGCGGGCATAACCAGGTCAGCTTGTGCTATATTCCCCCACTCAACTCCATCCTTATTGAAGCTACCCCTGTACAGACCTCTAGTGAGCTTTGCTACATTGTTGAGGTGTACATATGGCTGATCCATATGGGGAAGTGACAAAGCATCCCTTATTAGCTCCACGCTGAGCTGCACCTTGTGCCTCTGGCCCTCATTGTCTATCACCAATGTGCTGATTAGCGTCATAGGTTTCTATGAAGTAGAGAGCAATGTAGAGGTTGGCCCCCCAGGGCTCCAAGGTTGGAAACCTGCCCAAACCTAGCTGCTCTAGCTTTAGCACCACCGTGGGGTCCTCAATAATAGTTTTGTAGCACAGGCCTGTGTAGTAAAGAAGCTTATGCTCCATCTTATAATTATTTTTCTCTTAAGGGAATGGATGGTATGCCCATTGATCTACTTCATCAAGGCCTCACCTAGGTGAGAGAACTAGGTCGGGTGCTTCGCACGAAATCTAAAGGAAAGGAAAAAGAGTCCTCTTCAAGACAACTAGTGGAGCAACTAGTAGCTGCCTGCATTAATGTAACAAATGACCCAACAATGGAGAGTAGGCCAAGGCCATGACCAAGTTGGGCCACCTCATCTTTACCCCAAGCGAGAACTAGTATGGTGCCCAATTTGTCGCGCAAACCACACTAGTATGGAGTGTCCACATTTGAGACCCCGACCCACTCTCTACTGTGCTTACTGCCAAAGGTAAGACAATCATGAAACCTCCAATTGTTAACACTAGAGAGCTGCTCAAGCAAGGGCTCTACCCGCAAGCCTTGCCTCCTAATCGAAGATAACCACTTATTGTGTCCACACACAGCTAACTCTAGCTAATGTCCACACACTATGACCAGCTGGACGCGGTCATTTATGTCTCACACATGTTACTACCTAACATGCCAGCACATAGTGCAACTGGCACAAACTGACATCAAGCTTGAATCTCACACATGTTACTACCTAACATGCCAGCACATAGTGCAACTGGCACAAACTGACATCAAGCTTGAATCTCAACATGTTTTTGGTAAGAAAACATAACAGTAAAGGAGAATCTTCACAACACAAAGCACTAAATTATAAAAAGAAGTGGAGAGTCAACAATATTACTACTTTCAAACTACTTTAATTATAAATTGATGATTGTTTGCATGTGTGCTCCAGTCAAGGAGCACCCATATGCTATGTCCAAGGAGCTTTCAAACTACTTGGATTATAAATTGATGGTTGTTTGCATGTGTGCTCCAGTCAAGGAGCACCCATGTGCTATGGCCAAGGAGCTTTAATGGTGGTGAACCAGATAGACTCTTAACGGAGGATGTCTTGCTTATGAGAGTTCTTGAACACAATGAACTTGATGATAAATAAAGGCTACCAAACTAGTCTATATATATATTTCCCAAGTTTGGCATGTCTGCAAACTCATGACTTGGTGCAAAATGAGAAACCAACTATATCATACGAGTAGGACCATATTAGACTACAACACACTACAACTATATCATACGAGTAGGACCATATTAGACTACAACACACTACAGCAACTTCCATGGCTATTTGAGACCATCTAGACCCCCTTAAATGGGCCTCACAACATCTGAGAATAGTGTTTCCTTAGTTTGATGCCCAGTAGTATGCTCACATAGCTCGCACAAGCATGCATCCTTCTTGGCACAATGCCAAGTCTATATAAGCCATCTATTGACCATATGAAAACATTTGGCCACCACCATCCAATGTTAGGTAATCCACTCTGTAAACAAAAGGAGGGAGAAGTGGCACTCGGGCCTGACCATGATGTGCCTATAGAGCAGGCAGGGAGTTGGATTCACAGATTATGGCCAGGAGATATTGCCTTCTTGCATGATCCTTTTGATCAGGAATTCTTATGAAGTTCAAGCATTCAATGTACTTTTTAATGCTTTTACAAACAAAGATTGAATTGTCAGGTGCTCAAATGCTCACCACAGTGGCTACTCCTCATATAGGTGACCTTACAAAATAGGCACATCATCCATCACCTCCACAGAGTGATAAGACGAGGTTGGAGAAAATGCCTTTTCGATGCTTCTAGAGGCCATATTTTTCCACCAACTAAAGTGGCACTTGTTTACTGATTTTTTTAATAGGATGATTGACTCCTTCATGATTCTTTTAGGGGTCACATAAAATATACACAAAATAGGTTAAGTCCCCATAATAAAAGTAGCTTTACTTGCCAATTCATACGTGCCTCTACCACCATTGGATTGGTTGTTGACACCTTTAATGTTGCGAGGATCACATAAAATAGGCTTAGTCCCCATATTAAAAGTAGCTTCAGACCTACCTCTACAACCACCATTGTTTGCCTATGTGCTCTGGTCAAGGAGGATCCATGTGCTACAATCAAGGAGCTTTGATGGTGACCATCCAGATAGACTCTTAATGGAGGATGTCTTGCTTATAAGACTTCTTAAATATAATGAACTTGATGATGAATAAAGGCTACCAAACTAGTCTATATATATAGTGCCCAAGGTCAGCATGTCAGCAAACCGACGACTTGGTGCAAAATGACAAAACCAACCATATCATACGAGTAGGAACATATTAGACTACAACGCGCTACAACACTTTCCATGGCCATTTGAGACCATCAAGACCCCCTTAAATGCACCTCACAACACTTGAGAATAGTGTTTCCTTAGTTTGATGCCCAATGGTATGCTCACATAACTCGCACAAGCATGCATCTTTCTTGGCACAGTGCCAAGTCTAGATAAGGCATCTATTGACCATACGAAAACATTTGGCCACCATCCAAGGTTTAAATTGGGAATTGTCAAGTGGTCGAATGCTTAGCACAATGGCTACTCCTCATATAGGGGGCCCTACAAAATAGGCACGTTATCCACCACCCCCGCAATGATAACACAAGGGTGGAGCATTGAGAAAATATGTTTCCGATGCTTCTAGAAGCCATATTTTTCCACCAACTAATGTGGCACTTGTTTACTGGATTTTCTTCTGAGGATGATTGAGTCCATGATCCTTGTAATCTACACACAAAATAGGCTAAGTCTCCATAGTAAAAGTAGCTTTACCTGCTAATTCATACCTACCTCTACCATCATTGGATTGGTTGTTAGACACCTTTAATGTTGTTGGGATCACATGAAATAGGCTTAGTCCCCATATTAAAGTAGCTTCAGATCTACCTCTACGACAACCATTGTAACCATTGTCAACACCTTTAATATTGGCATTTCTTGGATGGCCTAGTGAGGTCCACGTGTACCATGACATTAGATTGTGGATTGTATTAGTATCCACTAACATTGGCTATATACTACAAAATATTATCCTTTTTTAGGGAATTCTATCTCAATTTGAGCTAGATTCACATTAGTTTTAGTTTCCTCATTAGCTCTACTAGAGTAACCATGTGGATGGAGATTTGCATCCTTGGGGGAGGACATGATTGTTTGTGTATTTATTGCCTCACTAGAGCTTCTTGTCTAGCCCTGTTTTTTTTCATCCTCAAGTTTCCTATGAGCCTCCTTTTGTTCATGGAGTTGGTTAAGGGAAATTTTTATTTTGCATTAAGGTCCATAGCAGTGTCCATAGTAGCATTTCACTTTGGCTAAGGCTCTTTGGCTTACGGAGGCAGCTCATGTAATCCTGCATTAAAGGTCCATAGTATCATTTCACTTTGCTACCATTCACATGTCCTTCCATCAAGTGTGCCTAATTTCACTATCCCTTCTTCAGGTGTGATTTCCACAATTCTTAAGGGACCCCTTCAATCTAGATGTTATAGGTATTTAAAGTGAATGCCTTCAATCTGTAGTCATTGTGCTATTAGAAAAGCTATTCCTGGATGCTATCATTAGTGATTCTATTCTCTTAGGATAGATTGTCCAGGGAAATTTGGTGAATCCCCATTTCCCTTCTTCAGGTGTGATTTCCACAATTCTTAAGGGACCCCTTCAATCTAGATGTTATAGGTATTTAAAGTGAATGCCTTCAATCTGTAGTCATTGTGCTATTAGAAAAGCTATTCCTGGATGCTATCATTAGTGATTCTATTCTCTTAGGATAGATTGTCCAGGGAAATTTGGTGAATCCCCATTTCCTCCTTGCAATGATTTTTGCTTGTTTGCCAAAAATGCAATATTGAACCCTTGCTAATCATTGGGTTTGGTTGTTCCTTCCCACCACCATTTAGATTCTAGTCTTTTAGAAGCAGCAAAATTGCTTGTTATGGGTCATTCATGATAGCTTTCAGCTTCTCTAAAAGTAATCCTCCCACAACGCCTATTGTAGCTTTACTAATGTGTGTTCATCCCAGTTTTTGTTGCATCTAGCTTATAAATTTTTGGAGTTGTTGCATCATAAATGTTGTTTTCTCTTGATTCTTCAAAGCCATCAAGGCTTAACATCCAACAACAAATTTATGCATAGTAGTGGAAATGGATCAATAATGGTAGTTGCATTAAGCTTTTTGTAGTCTATGTAAACTTTGAGTTTCTCATTCTTCTTCGAGAGGCAATGATTATAGGTGATAGACATTTTGCTTTATGCACCATCAGTTGGATAGATGAATCCCACCTCAAGTAGCTTATATGTTTTCTCCCTGAATTATTTTTCATGACTCAGATTCGACTAAACCTAATTTAACAGACTCAAGTTCCCTCTTCTCTACATTCACTAGCACTTCTATACCCTCAAGACACTCAAACCAAACATGAGTCTAGCCTTGTGGATACTTAGCTGATAATAGTTGACTCACAGCTACCACCACAGAAACACCACTCAAACCACATACCCATCTGACTGCTATCAGTAGGCTGGCTTCTGATAAACCTCTAATAGTCAACTATGACTCAAGATCACTTCCCTACAATTCTAACAAACCACATACCCATCCGACTGCTATCAGTAGGCTGGCTATCAGCAGGCTGGCTTCTGATAAACCTCTAATAGTCAACTATGACTCAAGATCACTTCCCTACAATTCTAACAAACCACATACCCATTCGACTGCTATCAGCAGGCTGGCTTCCAGGCTGGCTTCTGATAAACCTCTAACAAACCACATACCCATCCGACTGCTATCAGCAGGCTGGCTTCTAGGCTGGCTTCTGATAAACCTCTAATAGTCAACTATGACTCAAGATCACTTCCCTACAATTCTAACAAACCAAAGCAAGGTCCCTACACCATCAACTGACTATTCTAATGCCCAGCTAACACACAACTGATATTGCACCTTCCCAATAGATGCTGACTCAGTCAGCCCTGACTCAAAAACTATTCCCCAGTCATCAGACTAACACTCATAGAGGTTCAATTTCATGAACTCAAGGAAAACAACATCTTCATAAAACATCAAATCAAACGACTTTACAATCACCCATAACTGACACAAACCAAACTCTGTCTGCTTCAAATTAACAAAACACAATAGTGTCTCAACGGCCCTGAGACTTGGGCTCCAACATGAGAAGAAAACACCGATAAAACTCAAGGATCTCCCTTAGGTAGACCCCGGGGACATCACTTCAAAGCTTCACCTTCAAACTGCTACAGTCGAGGAGAAATCAAACTGGGTCAAGTATCCAACAGAGATGCTTCTCAGAGAACCCAAGGGACTTACCACTTGGCGAATTCTCTAGACTTCTTCACTCCCTCTACTCTGAACCAATCAACTTCTCTCAGATTACACTGGCCTCTTCTCTGTAATCTTCAAAATATGCAGGAACTCTAGTTTGCATCTCCACAGCAAAGATTACCTGCAAGAGACACTCTCCATTGTAGTCTATGCTCTCCTCTCTTGCTCTGGTGATAGAAGGGAGAACCCAGGGGACTCACCACCTGGCCAATTCTCCAGACTTTTGCACTCCCTCTGCTCTGAACCAATCACCTTCTCTCACACTGCACTAGCCTCTTCTATGTAATCTTCAAAATATGTAGGAACTATAGTTTGCATCTCCACAACAAAGCTGACTTGCAGGAGACACTCTCCACTGGAGTCTATGCTGTCCTCTCTCTCTCTCTCTCTCTCTCTCTCTCTCTTTGTGGTGGTCATTCGAGCCACACCACTATCAACCACTTGGAGAGTCCTCAAAAGCTCCCCCAATTCCCTTCTTGAACTCGTCACCGCCTCAATTCCTTCTAGAAAATATCACCGCCCTTCTCCTTCGTTGGCCCATGTGCTTTCTATATTGATTTCACGCACCTGCAATAATCCACTTGACCATGCAACGGTCATCTATTCTAAATTTTCAAGCCATACTCTACAATTTATTATCTGTTAGGGGTTTGGGGTAAGCACATCCATTAGGCATATTCCCTGAGTATGAAAAAATCTATCAATGCATAACTAATGTAGTGTGTGACTATGCACACCTAGAGCCAAAAATGCCAAGTTAAACTCTCTAGTACCCTACAGAATTCTTGTGGTCCCCACACACGTGAGGTAATAGTCAATCCCACACCTCTTACGTTGCTTGAGATTTATATCATTGTGTGTGTTTCACACACCCCACACACACACATTTAAAGCAGTGCGAGGTTACGTTATGTGGGAACCTCCCCCAGAACATTTTTAAAAAAAAAAATTAAGGCTCTACGACCTTATCATGATCGTGTGGTGATCTTGTGAGGGATGCTGGCAATGGAAGAGAGAGAGAGAGAGAGAGAGAGAGAGCTAGTATCTTTACTTGCACACGGATGTGGGGCGATGCTAAATGCACCGTTATGCACACGGCAAAGTTGCACCGTTGTTCAGTGGTGGCTCTGTGGCGGCCGCACTATTGTGTGCGCTTCTTCTTTATCAGACAAAGACAGGTCATCTCTCTGGCTAGGCCACCCCCGCTAGCTCCTTGCCTTACACGGGCATAGTGGCCAAGCTTGTTGTTGCCGCTTCCTCTTCTTGTCTTGCAAGCACCCAACAGATGTGGCATAGCTATTGCCTCCTCTCACAGTGCCCCTACGCATAGTGTTCAGCAGTTGCCTCCTCTTACTGTCTTGCAGGGCCCATTTCACAAGGGTGGCCAAGCGGCGCAACGCACGCTGTTCAAGCAACTGCCTCCTCTCACTGTCTTGCAGCGCACAACACATGGTGATGGTCAAGCAGTGCCCTCTTCTTCTCTTCTCTTGCAACGCGCCCATCACATGGGAGTAGCACTCTCTTTGTTTGCAACACCCCCAGCAGACATGAGCTTCTTCTTCTTCTCTTAGTGGCGCTAGGCACTACAAACATATAACAAGAGAGAAGAAGCACCCGTATGCTGGGCGATGCAAACAGTGAGAGAGAGGTCATCTCTCTAGCTGGGCTGCCCTCGCTAGCTCCTTGCCTTATCCTCATTTGCAATTTTTGCAAACGCAGAGAGAAAGAGCCTTTCATAGGGGTGAGAAAAAACAGAGAGAAAATAAAATAAAATAATATGATTTTCTTTCTTCTCACACACAGTTTAAAATTGTAGAGAGCAAACAACATTGAATAACAAAAATTGAGATAAGACTTATCTCTTTCATAGCCGATTCATGTGCGAGAAGTGAGCGATCGATCCAACCATACTCTGATACCAATGTTACATCGCCGTAATCGTTGCCATAACATCAGAGGGCCAAGATCTCTAGTCACCACCCAGCCATAGAGGAGAATGTGGATAACACCACACTCCCAGGAACTTATAGGGGCCTGCTTGGCCACCCAAGTGCTCTGGCTTGGGTGCCTTCACACCTAGACCCTAGATGCACCCGCCGTCCACACTCCAGCATACGGACTCCGCATCCGGTCAAGCTCCCACCTATTGTTACAAGCTACGTGACATTGACCTAGGAGCTAAAGGAAGCACAAGCCACCCTAACTCTCTCTTCTATCTATGATGAGAGCTTAAAGTGGAAAATGGAGACACCAATGGTGGCATCTCTTTAGTTGGACTCTCTGCTTGTGGAGGATCACACACCCTTCATGAAATAAACACAATTCCATGCCCAAATTATGGTACCTTTGATAGAATTTAGCACCTGCATCCCTACCTTCCAATTGTTCTCTCGGGTCTAATGTGAGAACATGCTAAGGACACCAATTGCAATGTTGATGTTAAGTTGTGTATTACATAGAAAGATTGAACTTCCCACCTACTTCATGTACTCCTTTGTATCCACAAGTAGAGAAGTATCTTCTATAGATAGCTTTGCATCAACCTCCATGGGTGTAACCACCAACTGACTTGCACTCAGCCATGCCATAGGTGTAACCATTAACTTGCACTCAACCATGCCGAAAGCCTTCACAATTTCTCCTACATGCTTTTGTTGAGAAATTAATATTCTGTCTAACTCTTACCTATTGAAATGCAAGCAAGAGTGGGCTATGGTGGATCAAATGCAAAGATCAACATGATTAGAAGGTGATTAGAAGATGATTAAGATGAGATTAATAAACAATTAATCTAATAGGATAATCTAGGCATGGATACTCAAAAACTAGCAATTTCTCATTAGGCCAATGCCTCAATTTATAGGTTTTACATCCACAAGATGCCAAGCACCTAATCCCACTAATTTCTCCTTGATATGTGCCACCTCCCCTACATATGGGGGCACCTTTTCCTAGAATCTTTCCACACCCCTATATTCACTCATGCTACCCTTGATTCTCTCATCAGTAGATTCTTCTCACCTTTTCACTGCTACCCACTTAATTACAGACTCCCTTTTACAGTCTCTTGCTAAGGGCTTGTTCTCGCACACACCCATTTACTTGCATATTTCAACACCTCCCCTCAAGTAAATAACTCTAGCACACCTGGACCTTATACCAAGTTTCCCTCTTACTTGGTAGCCCGCGACCAGTGCCTCAAGTCCCTAACTCATAGTCCTTGACACTCTCTCTCTATGTGTGTCCAAGGCTACTATAAGTACCCGTGACCTTGACTAAAGTGCTCACACATACCTCTACCACATGGCCTACATCATCGGTGGCTCAGAGGTGGTTTTACTCTATTGGGACATGTTACATTATGTTGTGGGGTTTCTCTCTCTTTCTCTCTCAGAAAAGATGTCCTGACTCCTCTACCTTGGGAGTCTCCATGAAGTTTGTCGATGTCGATCCTTCTTCATTTGGTTTGCTGTAGCAGTCTCTAGCCATATGTCTTAGCTTCCCACAGTTGTGGGAAGTGAGGTCCTTCCTCCTCCCCTGCCTCGTCCTCGTCCTCGTCCTCGTCCTCGTGCGAGGCCTCCTTAGGTGTAGAATGCTTTCTCATTCCTGCTCTTCCACTCATTCTCCCCATTCTCCTCTGGACATTCATCTCTTCCCTCAACTAGCCCCCATAGATTCTTCCTCATGAGCAAATACATGGTCTTTGTTTGCCATCTATGGAACTTCTCCCCGTTAAATTTAGCCATTTCTTGTGTAGTGCTCATGATGATGTGAAGGGGGTCTTACCTCTTGATCCAATCAAGATTCAAGGGCAGTGTCTACACTTTTACAACTCCAACGTGGTGTTAAATAATGATTACAGCAGATTTACAAACATGAATACACCAAAAATTGCATAAAGCCCCAAGGGTAACTGATTTGTACTGAATGGTTGGGATATCAAACCATCTTCGAATTTCAACCTAAAGTGATAGAGATCTGTATCAGATACCCAATGGTAAATTTAAACCATCAGTTGCACCAAAATATAGTGATTAGTGCTAATTAATCAGTGAGTAAAATAATCCCCTATTTTTTGTGCAAAAAATAAAGTGTACGGGAAGGCCAGATCTAGTGCCTTAGAGTTCAAATGAGCTCAGATCCTTTCAAGGGCATCACTAGCAGTTAGTCTAGTAGGATCGAGCCCAAAATCAAGAGATTTGACCAAACATTGAATGCTTAATCACTGTTTTACCAAAGTCACAAATTTGATGCAGAGCTTGATTCCACTTCTCCTTTAAGAATTTTTGAAATCTGAGATGATAGGCTTGTAGAGCACCCTTTAAAACCCTGGGGCTAAGAGGAATTAGCTTGATTCACCTTGTGTAAGTGTAGATCTACAAAGTCCTTCATAAAACTGGCGCCCTGCAAATCAGTGAAAATCGGGAGTTCTACATGGCAATCTAATGAACTGCAGCGCTGGTCCGAGTCATGGGGATTGTGGCTAGATAAGGCTAAGAGATCTTGGTCTGATGTTGAGGCTGGAGGGAGATCAAGCCCTCCACCACAACTGGGGGTGCAGAGTATAGTTGAAAAAAGGTTAAAAATTGGGATTAACTTCTAATCATGATTAGCAAGATAATTATGCTTTAAAAATTAGATGGATCCTAGGCCATAGCTCTGATACCATGTTGAAATGCAAGCAAGAGTGGGCTATGGTGGATCAAATGCAAAGATCAACATGATTAGAAGGTGATTAGAAGATTAAGACGAGATTAATGAACAATTAATCTAATAGGATAATATAGGCATGGATACTCAAAAACTAGCAATTTCTCATTAGGCCAATGCCTCAATTTATAGGTTTTACATCCACAAGATGCCAAGCATCTAATCCCACTAATTTCTCCTTGATTTGTGCCACCTCCCCTACATATGGGGGCACCTTTTCCTAGAATCTTTTCACACCCCTATATTCACTCATGCTACCCTTGATTCTCTCATCAGTAGATTCTTCTCACCTTTTCATTGCTACCCACTTAATTACAAACTCTCTTTTACAGTCTCTTGCTAAGGGCTTGTTCCCACACACACCCATTCATCGAACCTCAATCCCCAAACTGAAATGCATAAGCCCAAGGTCTTATCATTTCAAACTCTGAAATCATCAACCCTCTATCTATTGGATCATCTCTTCACGGTTCTTCCCCATTATAATGAGATTGTGCACATATCGAAAAATGATCTTGTACCTACCTTGCTCACAAAAAATATATAAATTTGAATATGACAAGCTTTTAAAAAAAGAACTATACTTATTAAAAAAAGGCCAATACCTATTAAAAAATCTTAAGACCTTTTGCAAGACCAATACTTATAAAAAAGAATCCACTAGTACCATGACCGAGAGTCATGTTTTTCAACCCGTACAATGCTTTCCAGAGTTTTACACACTATCTCAAACTTGACCACATAAACCTCCTCCATTTGAGATGACCTTTCAAATGGAGGAGGTTTATGTGGCTATACCCCATAAACGTCCTCCATTTGAGATGGTCTTTTAAAAATGCTGACTTCACATCCATTTATGATACTAGTCACCTACCATGAGTGGCCAAGGTTAGTATAAATACAAATAGCAAATTTAGTTGTGGGGATGAATGCCTCCTAAAAGTCAAATCCTTTGACCTATGTAAAACTGTTTGCCACATGAGCTTTGCCTTGTACTTATCCAATGTACCATTAGACTTGTATACTTGGCCTTCCACCTGACCTTTCCATCAAAATTGTATACTTGGCCTTCTAAACCAACTTAGTGCCAATAACTTTCCATTTTGTAGGATGATCTATAAGATCCCAAGTGTGGTTTCTCATAATTGAGTTATATTCTAATGACATGCCCCCCCGCCAATTCGAATATCTACTTTATCTTAGCCACCAAGGCCATATAGAAAATGTGAGCAGACACCCTCTTCTAATTCTCTAAGATATGCAAATAGCTATTGTTAACTCTTTTATTGAGACAAAGCTTTTCTATGCAAGAGTTGCTTCACCCATTCAGGATAAGGCCCCTTTTGTGGTCTTCTAGGCTTTTCTTCTTCTTCATCTAATGAATTCACCTCTTTATTGTAGGGTTGGTAATATTACTAGTGGTGGCATGTCCAATGGGCCACTTCTTCATTGAAGGATAGGGTGGACAGAGCCTTCTCCTCCACTTGATGAGGTTGTTCATGAACACTATGTCACGGCTGACAATTATCTTCTTTTCCCTCAGAGTTGTATAGTTAGTACTCCTTTAACTCCATACCGTACCCCAAGAAGATACTCTTCTTGCTCTTGGAACCCCACTTGGTTTTCTAGATGAATCTCAACAAACATGTACAAAATAATCATATCCAAATGTCTTGAAATATGTAACTAAAGGTTTCTTACTATAATAAGCTTCCTGAGAGGTGTCTATCCTTCATTGCCTTTATGTAGCTCTTGCTAAGAATATACATTATAGTGTTAAGTACCTCATCCTAAAAATAATTTGGCATTCCTTTTCCTTTAAGAATGCTCCATGCCATCTCCACAATTGTGCAATCCTTGCACTCTCTACAACACCAATTTGTTGTTGTGAAGTATGAACAACTGTCAAATTTCTCTTGATCATCCTGAGCTCTTTACAATAGGCATCGAATTCACCAGATGTGAATTATCCTCCTTAATATGTTTGAAACTTCTTCATCCTCTTTCTTGATGTAAAATTTATAAAAGCTTTAGTGTTATCCCCATCCACATCTTCCTATTGAAGTCATCGATCAGTGACAAAAATTAGGAAAAACCACCCAATGCATATTGAGATATCGAGCTCAACTAGTGTGGATTTGGATGATGACATGCTAGGAAGATAGCTCCACACTTAAGCCACTAGCATGGTTAGTGAGATTATTAGTGATATGCCACACCAATGGTTTATAAGATGTGGGACATAGTTATAGTGCCAGCTCATGTAGTTGAGTTCACACTATGGATCGACCTTGTATGTCTTATTAGGAGAGTACTTTCCCTTATAGCATGCACTCTTATCTTCATTAGATAAGAGATGAGAATAGAATGAAATTCAGCCATCCACCACCATCTCTCCTATGTGCTTCTTTACTCTTTTGTGTGTGTCTTTAGTTCCAAGGAGCTCACCCTCTCCCCTGCATTCTTCTCATGGTATTAGAGCGGGTTCGTATGAGCTTGAGAGGAAAGTAAGAGGTAAGTAAAGAAAGCGCTACACATGTAAGGGTAAATCCATCTCTTTATCTTTGATTTGGAAGCAAATCTTTACACGTAGCTGTTAGTTAATAGGCAGCATGCAGCATCACAATAGTAAAGTGCACTGTCACATCTTGAGATGCCCTTTGTGGTGAAATATAGAGGGGCATTATAGTGTGTGGGGATGGTTTGTAGGGGATGGTTTGTGAAATATAGAGGGGCATTATAGTGTGTGGGGATGGTTTGTAGGATCCCAGTCTTTTAAGAATTTTTATTAGAGACCATTTTAAACCCTATTTTGGCTCTATAAGTTTTTTGCATGCACTCTATGGGAGTGCTGATTTTGATTGTGTGCCCAATTTTTGGTTTGGTGTGGAAGAAATTTGGTTGCAGAACATTCTGTAAAGAGAATCTAAGATTTGGCAAATGCATGTTTATGTGACTGGCTCACACACAATTGTAGTACAATAGGTTTACAGTACTACATGCTACTTGCACCTTTAAGCTTAATATCTATTCTTATTAATATTATTACATGCTATACATTTTTTATATTGCTTTGACCTACACAAGATAAAAGATAATTCTTTAGATAACAATTTAAACTGTTGTTGCCAATTTTTTCTTTTCCTAATCTATCATGTTGCAGTAAACATTAACCAGAAATTTGAGGATGAGTGAAACGGGGCATATGACTTGTAATTTTATTATAGCCATGTTCACACATGGTTTCAAAAATGGTTTTTTTAATGAGAAAAAACCATTTTATTCTTCTTCTTTTTTGTAATTTTAAAGTTAAGCTTTCAAATTGACTTCTATTCAAAGGAGGCATACATGTATTCATGTCTACATTTTTATTGATAGAAAGGGAAATTTGACCCAGTTGGCTATATGTTTGGTTTCCTTAAAACCCCATCAGTCGTGATAATATATGGTGGTGTATGTGAGTGTGGGGTGTCTGTGTTCGTGTTTCAAAATGTAATCTATTGAAGCTTTGTTATATATAAAAATAGTTTTTGGCCTATGCTTTAGTGGATCTTCTTGAATCACTCTTTTTAGCTAGTCAAGACTATCTTTAGATAAAAACCCAGTCAACCTTTTATGAGGTCATAGACTTATCTAAGTCAAATGCACTAACACATGAGTTTACATGCATGCACGTGCTCACACACACACATGCATTTACATACATACACATGCACACACAAAGCGTGCATGAACAAAAAGCTCAAACTTTAAACATTGACACACAGATACATGTGCGTGCATACATATGCCGACACACACCATACATCACACAAACAAGCAAACCCATCCAAACACATGATCCTCCAAGCACAACACACAAATATAGCAAGGAGCAATTGCATAAGAATAATCAACATCATTCCATATTAAGGGATTCCATCAACCCCACAATGTGTAGAGTCTCTCTCTCTCTCTCTCTCTCTCTCTCTTGGGGGCTTTTGTCCAGAAGAAAAAAGCACTTTTATACCTGCGGCGAGGCGGTTATGGGAAGATTCAAGACAATCTCGACACGTCACTCGCCTGAGGTTTGAAAGAAACCCTGACGTTAATAAACGTGAGCCTAAGGTTACCCTTGCCGCAACTAATTAGTTAATGTGTTTTAAAATTTGGCACCCATATTAAAGACACACATCACACAAACAAGCAAACCCATCCACACACGACCCTTACCGACGTGCGTAGTGGTGGGTTGGTTAAGGGAGAACGTCAAGAATGAAAAGCCAGGCTAAACACATTCAAAAAGACACAACAGTAGGGCACACCAACAGAAAAACAGAAATTACAAAATAATTTACATTATTTTCCAATAAATAAATTATTGAATAAATAATTGAAATGCACCATATATCACCGCTTCTTCTGTTTCTTCTTCTTCATCTTCTTTCTGTTGCTTGTGAGTGTGCGCGTCTGTGTTTTTTTCTGCAGGCAAAGAGCCATGTCGACGCCCTCTCGCAAGCGCCTAATGCGAGATTTCAAGCGACTGCAGCATGACCCCCCCGCAGGCATCAGCGGAGCCCCGCAGGACAATAACATCATGCTCTGGAACGCTGTCATCTTCGGGTAAGTTGCGAGTTCTTGCCCTTCCGTTGCATCAGATCTGTGTTTCTTCTGCTTCACTTTTCCAAGATCGGCCACATCCCTGCTGCAATACATCACCGCAAATTCTAATGTGCATCACCCGGAAACCCTAATTCCTCCTGCACAATCCCTAACCCCTGAATCTCACCTGCCGTTCATCACTCAGAACATCGCCCTGAAGCCTCTTAACATGCCAAAACCCCAATATTACCTGCCGTACATCTCTCAATCCTGATCTTACATGCTGTAGATCACACGGAAACCGTAACTCTACCTGCAGAGCATCACACTGAAACCCTAACTCCGACCGTTCGTACTTTGTTGTCAGAGAGTTATCCACTCTATCTGTCGCAGAAAATCACCCGAAACCCTACTTTCTACTCCTGCAGGCATCTCTGCCCAGAACGCCTGCAAAAGCCCTGCTGCTGCAAGTCCGCATAAAACCCTATTTTTTCAGTACATTAAAATAACCCTAGATCCTACTTTTACTGACAAGCAAGTTATCTCTTTTGAGGCGTATAGTAACACCCTTTTCGTTTAGAAATCCTCTTTTTTTTGTCGAGAAGTTAAATAAATGGGTCAAGTAGCTTTTCTTTCTACAATGCCTCTTCAAATTTTTCTTCAAATCAAAGCTACTTGGCTGCCACGGAATTCCTTAATCCTCCATGTCAGGTTACAACAAAAAGGAATTAGTCTGGTTTGTTCTAGGTCCAACAACTTTCATGAAAACCTTGTAGTTTTTTCTCTACCACAGCATAAGAAACACAGGTAGGATCTCATTATTTCTGCGTGAAGGACCAGTAAGATGCTCCAATCTATGGTCTGGCAGCTGCTGCCATGATGAATGAAAACGTACTTAAAAAAATTACCATTACAGGAGACCATTAAGAACAAAATATTATACTTTAAATCTACAATTATTTCTTTCGGCACAGAAACCACCTCGTTGATGTGGCAAATGTGTTATGTTGACGTGTATGTTTTAGACCATCTTGTAATTTACATGAGTTCTCATTGTTTTGCAGGCCTGATGATACCCCTTGGGATGGAGGTAAGTGCTAGGCTGTCGAGACGTTCTGCTTCCACATCAATTATTTCTCTCATGTTGAAATTGCAAGTGTATTGTTCTGGTAATGCATCTTTGGTCCTTGCCAGGTACGTTCAAGTTGACGCTGCAATTTACTGAAGATTACCCTAACAAGCCACCAACAGTGCGCTTTGTGTCCAAGATGTTTCATCCCAATAGTGAGTTTTTTGTTCTCTCTATCATGACTTTCTAATATAGCACTAGCTCTACATATTTCAACTTTTACATGTTTAGCAGCTTCTTCTAGTGTTTATGTTAAGAGTTGTAGCCTGCATTTTGATGCACTCCTTTGATGAAAGCGTAGCTGTCAGTGCAGATTGTAATTTTGATGGCTTTGCAGAGATTGCTTATTGTGTTTTGGCACAATTCTTTGTTTGGGTTGTATCTGTAACCATGAAGAGGCCTTTTGCTGTTCTTGCAGTCTATGCTGATGGTAGCATTTGTTTGGATATATTGCAAAATCAGTGGAGCCCTATTTATGATGTCGCTGCCATTCTTACCTCAATTCAGGTATTGTGTCTAGCTAAATGTATGTTGAGAATTCTGCATTCTTAATTGTCCACATTCATGCCACATGTTCTGGTTTATGTTGATCTTTTTGTAAGCCATGTGAGATGTATTTTGCAGTCGTTGTTGTGTGACCCGAACCCCAATTCACCAGCAAACTCAGAAGCTGCTCGCATGTACAGTGAGAATCGTCGTGAGTACAACAGACGTGTCCGAGACACAGTAGAGCAGAGCTGGACGGCTGAATGATTACATGACAGGAGGTTTATTTGCCTGCCTGTATCCAAAGATGCAGGAGAGCCTTTTTTGTTTTCCTGAAACAGAATTGAGAAGTCTAGAGCTCTAGACCTTGTGTCTGTCTTGCGTAGCTCGTTTAGCCTCTTGCAGACGTAGCATTTATTCTCATGGTGTATTCTACACTGGGGGATAGATTGCAAGGGGTGTGCTCGTGTAAATATGAGTTGATTTTATAAGCCAGTCTGTGCTATGAATCCTGTGCAGCTAATGGGCTTCAAGCATTTAGAAGAGGGAGTGATTGCTTGAGTCTTGTGTTAGCTCTCGTCAAGAATTTTAGAGTGAGAACCTCTCCTCTTTGTACAAACCTGGATTGTTACTCTGTGTTTAGTCATGGAACTGATCAGTTGGGATTTGTAATGATGATTGTTACGACATTTTGTTGAGGATGGTTTTAGATATCAGTCTCCTTTACCTGTGCTCTTTCTTGTGCCAACGGGCCATTTGTATTGACTGTATTTTTCATGCTTCAGGTGAGTGGTTCCTTTTACGGTTTGTTGTGGAATCATGTGAACATTGCTTTAAAATGTGATCTGAATTATGGATTGCTATTGAAGACTAGAATTGGGTTTCCCATTTCAAGTAATTGCATAAGCATGGACCTGGAATTATTAACCAAGTCCTAGTGCAGGCCAGTTGAGGTTCCACTCAACCTGAGGCCCGTGTCAAGGTTGTCCAAGAGCTTAGGACTCCTTTAAACCTTGAGCAGTCGCAAGGTAAAAGCAATGCCACTCTCATAGGTCCGTGCTTATATCAGCCCCCCTTTGCAAGAGCCTAACAAACTCATGGTTCAAAAGGCATCAAAACTTAACATTGTCTTCTCAAGGGTAGCTGTAAGGGCTGATAGAATGTGCAATGGTAGAAGGGAAAGTGGAAATGCAGGAGAGAGTGAGAGAGAGAGATGGAGAGGAAACACAGGTGAGAACCTGCTCTCAATATCATCATCCAAAAGGAATACATGTCCTGAGCAAGAGGGGATAAAACCTCGTATATGAGGGATTGCATCAAACAATGCTAAGCAAGCAGTGAAGAATGAGAGAGGCAAGCCAGTTATATATATGCCCATATGTAGGCAACTGACTAGGGAATAAATCCTCCATGATTGGGAAAAGTACCTAAGACTCCATAAAATGGGGAATAATATGGGAAAACATATGTGAGGGGTGACTAGCTCCTCTAGCTGACATGGTCAGTCCTAGAGGCTAAAATAGGACACCAAAAAGGATGATGTCTAACACCCCCCTCAGCATCGGATGTTGAGTGAACTTCAAGAAGCCAAAGACATCGTTCTCGATCAAAGATGAAAGACTATAGAAATAGGTACCAAGAAAGCTCCACAAGCAATCTCCTCAACAAAACTCAGCTACAAAAGCAACAGAACAAGTTGCCAGGTACACTGCTTCTCTGGAAGAAAACAACCAAGTAGGTTGCGACGTGTTGCTCCAACTAATGGTTCCAAACCCAAGTGTAAGAACACTCCCCGAAGTCGAATGTTGTGTATCCAGCCTGGAGAAGGTATGAAAAACCTCATAACCAACCAAGATTAGATCTTGTATATAATCAATCCTGGGAGAAGTGAATTGCTCCTCACTGGCACCCTCAAAAGAAAGAGTTAATGTGCTCCAAACTCTGTACTAAGAGTAGCCAAATGTTGTACAAAAGCATCCTCAAAAAAGGTTGACATCGCAAGATGTAAAGACTTTGTAGAAAAGATGGAGTCCATCTGCCCAAACTCCATACCATGAGTTGCCCAATGTTGTATATAAGTACACACCACTAAGGTGGGAATTGCAAGATGAAAGGACTCCACATCCCCCTCTGAAAAAAACGGCGTTAGATTGGTACAAGCCCAACTTGATTTTTCTCCAAGTCCAAAAAACTTTGGAAGTACCATTGTGTCTTAGGGACGGTTAGCAACCACAGATCCAAAGCGTCCCATTGGGTGCCAAAAACCATCCTCCAAAACAACAAACCTACAGAACTGGCAGGGGGAGGGACATCCTCAGAAGCATCACAAAGAGAGGCAGAGGTAGACTCCTCACAATGAGGAAGGGAAGCAGGAATATAAACTTCAGTTGTATCAAAGTCCTCAAAAGCATCACTGATAGAGCAGAAGACTGTTCCAAAAAATCAGCAACAAATAAATGATCCATGTGAGAAGATCACACCTCAAGGGCAAAACACCCTCCTTTTTCTGCAAACACCACAAAGAACACAGGCTCGGGCAAAATAAACTTTGCTCAAGATCTCTGAAAAGATCACTGCTCTCCTCCCAAAGCTGTAAACTCCTGTCACAGAAGAAAGTCTCCACAAATATAAAACAGCTCTCGAAACTGATCCTCAAGTGAAGTAGCTGGAGATGGGTCCCCTTTGAGTGTAGAAAACTCCTTTGGGAAGCTTGATGTCACCAATTGGCCGACCATTTGGTCCATCTCCAGATTTTGTGTCTCATGTGAAGAAGCCAATATTTTGCTGACATGGACGGGAGCCAGACTGGTGCCACCCGTGTATGACCTGGACTGTTCAACCCATGGGATTGTCACACCATGGAAGAGCTAGTATTTGTGCCGTGTTTTGCCTATGGGACTGTCACACCATAGGAAGACTCGTGCCTGGAACTGTGTCTTACCTATGGGACTGTCACTCCATAGGAAGACCAGGTTTTTATGTTTTACGTCGTGCCATTTTTGTGCCGACAAATATTTTGTACTTGTTCCATGAACGGGAGATATGTCCATGTTACTATTTGCACATGCACACATGTTTTGCATGTTTGAAATTGTTTTCGCATGACATGTATTTTTGTGTTTGCCTGCTTGACGTGTTACTTACTGAGCGGGGACGCCTGCCAGTGAGTCGTGAAGTTTGCTCTGTCTTCTGACAAGTTTTAGTGCATGTGAACAGGTGGTAAGTATATTGCACATGTTATTTTAATATTTCATATCCTAACCTTTTGTTTTATAAGGTCACTTGTTCACACACTTAAAAGTGGGCACCCACTTAGGGGCCAAGGAGGGGAGCCCCACTTAAGTGTGTGTGGGGGGTGGGTGCATGGTCACCTACCCACACCCCCTTAGAGCTGGCCGCCCACATGCAAGCGTGGGGAGCCAGCCAGCACTATTAGTTTAAACTCCCTCTCCAAACCTTACAAAAGGAAACCATCACCTCCATCGTATACAGGCTTGCGATCATCTTTTTGTATTCAATTTTTTTACAAACGGCGCCATCTTCACACGAAGACTGCAGGTGGTTGTATTCGTTCAGGCGACTGCTTCTTCCTCCTCCAACCGGCGGCTGTGTACTCTCTGCACTGCAGGCTGTGTACTCTCTCTCTCCCAGGCTGCTGCGTATTTGTATGACCAGGCAGCGACACTACACGAACTGCTGCGCTACTGCTCATACAGTTGACTGTATGCTGTGCAGGCTGCTGAGTATCCTCCTCCAATCGGCGGCTATACTCTGCAAACTGGTGGCTATTTCCCTCAGCAGGTGGCTACGCCTATCATATATTGAGGGGGGGGGGTCGGGCCGTTCCGGCCCCAGTGCTGGTGTCCATCTTTCCATTTCATTTCATTTCAATTTCAAGTTGTATTAAGTTGTCCATTTCAAATTTGTGGTTTTAAAGTTGTGCTATTAAGCGTGAGGGTGTCCAACGGAGTCTTCCCACTTGACGGGATCGGTTTTAGAAGCATCCAACACTGAAGATCACCGACGCTCCAATACCATGATAGAATGTGTAGCAGAAGAAGGGAAAGTGGAAACACAGGAGAGAGAGAGAGAGAGAGAGAGAGAGAGAGAGAGAGAGAGAGAGAGAGAGAGAGAGAGAGGAAACACAAGTGAGAACCTACTCTCAATATCATCATCCAAAAGGAATACATGTCCCAAGTGTCATGTGCACAGTGTGTGCTACATGCACACAAGACTAGCTTCGAGGTTTTGGGAAGCTTGGAGCTAGGCAGGCTGATTGGCGAGCTGAGTTAGGGATAGACTAACAGGCGGGCACCCTAGTATGGACGGGCGGGCATCCAAATGTGGACGCCCGATGACTGGCCAAGAGCCTATAAAAGAGTGGCCAAGGTTAGTCATTATTTCATAGAGTCTCGCGTGTCTTTGTGAGAGCTCTATGGTCAGGAGCCTCGATCTAGTGCAGACGTGCACTTGCTTCATGCAGCCGAGGCCGGCAGTAGTCTCGAGGCCCACGAGGGTAGCTTCGTGGTGGTATGGGACGTCATGAGGTAGAGATTGGGCGGTACGTCCATCGAGTTAGCTCAGCTCGTGGGTCGGTGGGGACAGCCAAGACTTGTGGGCTTGCCCACGGCTGTTAAGGTTGGGAGGTGAGTCAGGCCTGCACCCCCTTCAAGTTTGTTTGGTTTGTTTGTAGGTTTCGAGTCTTTTACCAAGAGCGTTCTACAAGGAGATCCTATGAGGATTTGACACAAAGCAAGAGGGGAGAAAACCTCATATGTGAGGGACTGCAGCAAACAATGCTAAGCAAGGAGTGAAGAATGAGGGAGGCAAGCTAGCTATATATATGCCCATACGTAGGCAGTTGACGAGGGAATAAATCCTCCACAACTGGGAAAAATACCTGACTCCATAAAATTTGCTTTGCAAAGAAGAAGGGCTAGATGTGTTCTTGCAACTGTATGAACAGTTCGAAGAGAGAAAAGAGGAAAAAGCCAATCGGCTGTATGTTTGTGAGAGAGAGAGAGAGAGAGAGAAGTGGCGCCTAAGTGGCGGCGCATAATAGCTGTGTGAGGCTTGAGGAGTTGCGCAGCTTTTATGACGAAGAAGGTAGGCAGTCGGGTATGACTGTCATAGCCTTTATGGCTGTACACGTAGGCGACTCGGGTGGCAACTTCAGGCGCCACGCAAGCAGTCGGGCCAGGTAGGTGCACATGCGGCAACACCAGGCTAGCGGTCGTAAGCAGGCGGCGTTGGCAAGCCAATGGGTGGCATGAAGGCGGCGATGGAATTAGCGAAAAGCAAACGCAGCGTGGAGTTTTTTTTAGCTTTCGTAAATTAAAAAAAAACAAACCCACGCCTTGCTTTGCTTTGTTTTCATCTTTTTTCTGAACCTTAGTAAAAGGGTTTTAAAAACCCAAGTATTGCTTTGTTAAGTGTTTATTTTTATTTTTATTTTTATTTTTTTAAGAAAACCAAATATATATATATATATATATATATATATATATATATATATATATATAGCAAAAAAAACACAAAAGCAAAAGCTAAGTTAGCTTTTGGGGAAGCCTATAAATTTCCCTTAAGCGGCTTCTTACCACATCTCTCAAGCTCTCAAGTTCTCTAGCGTTCTTATTTGTGCAAGATCAAACTTTTCTCTCACCTTGCCCTGTTCAAGATGTCGACCCAAGAATCCGAGTTGGAGCCCATTCCCGAACGTGAAGACCTGCCGGCTAACGGAAGCCACTGATGGCGATCTTTTCGATGATTTTGTTTCAAAATCAGATTTCCAAGAGTTTAAAGTTGCTCTCAAAGCTTCTTCCTCGGAACGTCAAGCACAAATCGCTGCGTAGATGCAGGCTTTACAGAACTCCATCTCTTTGTTGACCACTACCCTATCTACTCTTTCGGGTATGGATACTTTGGCATCTTCTGTAGGCCCCAATGTTACTCCGGAACAGTTTGGGGGGGCGAGCAAAAGCAGCGTACCAAAGAGATAGTGGACAGTTGGCTACATAAGTGGCAAGTCCATTTTCAGTTTCATCCATATGACGATGGCAAAAAGATCCAATTAGCAGCAGGTTTCCTCTCAGGCAAAGCTTTGCTTTGGTGGAAGTGAAACAACTTCGTTCTTTTCTCGGTTTTGTTGTTTTTCTTCAGAAATCTGGGCGAGAGTACTCTCAGCTCACACTACCGATGGCCGAATTGTTGAAAGGTTGTGGACATAAGTCGAATCAGCCTATCACTTGGAATAACGATCTGGATATGGCCTTCAGACTTTTGAAAGATAAAGTCAAGGAAGCACCTATCTTAGCATTACCTGATCCTAGTCGGCCTTATGTTCTTGAAACTGATGCCAGTGACTATGCAATCGGGACTGCTCTATTTCAAGATGGTAGACCTATTGCTTTTGAAAGTAAAAAGCTAGATGACACTCAATTTCGGTGGCCAACCCTTGAGAAGGAACTTTATGCTGTGATTCACACTCTCAAGGTTTGGAGACATTATTTATATGGCTCCAAGTTTGTGGTCTTTGACTGATCATCAGTCAATCAAGTATGTGTGTGATGCTGATGATTTGAGAGGAAGGAAAGCTCGATGGGTTGAATTAATGCAAGATTTTGATTTTGAGATTCGTTATAGAAAAGGGTCTATGAATAGTGTCGCAGATGTGCTTAGTCGAATTAGAGAGGTGAATACTTTGTCGTTCACCAAGATTTCTACTGACTTATTTCAGTCACATTAAGAGGGCTTTGCAGGATTGATAGTTATTTTGGTCCATTTTGGCAGAAGATCCAGGACGGGAGCTCATTGATTCACCAAGACTCAATGACTGAGCAGTTTACCATTTAGGCTGCTGCAGGAGGTCAGTGGATGATTCGGAATGGTTTACTATTCCGTAATGACAAAATTTGTGTACCACAGATCCCGGACATTAGGTCCAAGATTCTTAAGGAGTGTCACGACGCCCCTTCTGCTGTACACCTTGGGATACACATGACATTATTGTTAGTGAAACACACTTTTTATTGGCCAAAGGTGAAAGGGTGTGTAGAAGATTATGTTCTCAAGTGTCAAGTTTGTCAAGCAAATAAAGCTGAACGCTTTAGACAGGCTGGGTTGGTGCATCCTTTGCAAATCCAAGGTAATAAATGGGAAAGTATTTCCATGGATTTTATTATCGGGTTGCCAAGAACAAGTCAAGGCCACGATTCTATTTGGGTTGTCATGGATCGCTTGAAAAAATGGCTGGATTTTTACCGACACGGAAGACCATTACAGCTACTACAGACTTTTGGAGAGTTGTTTTTGAGAAGTTGGAAACAACTTTGAATTTGAGTTTCTCAGATCATCCTCAATTTGATGGCCAGACTGAAAGAGTGAATCAGATTTTGGAGGATATGCTTCGAGCATATGTATCCAAAAGACAGAGTTCATGGGAGGATTATCTTCCTATGTTAGAATAATTTGCATATAACAGTACTAAGCATACGAGTACAGGTTTCAGTCCTTTCATGCTTATGTATGGTTTTCAACTTAGATCACATGTTAGTGGGATTCTGAGGACTTTAGCATGATGTAACATGTAATTTTTTGCAAGATATGCAAGAAATGTTACAAGTTGCGAAGGAATCTATTAGAAGTGCTCAAGACCGAGACAGATTTATTCTGATAGACATCGTTCACCCAGAGAGTTCTCTGAAGGAACGATGGTGTATTTGCGAGTTCAGAAAGATTCCGAGACTTTACGGATAGGTCGGTCTCGAAATTATCCCCTAGATATTGTGGACCATTTCGTATTACATGACAGATTGGTTCAGTCGCATATGAATTAGATTTGCCTTCTCATGTGAAAGTTCATCATGTGTTTCATGTCAGTAGACTTAAGGAAGTGTTGGATGGAACAGATCAATTAGTTACTCCTCAAGAAATCATAGATGTCGAGGACATGACATTTGTTCCACACGAACCTGAAAAGATTCTTGGATTTCGTGAAAGAAGATTGCGTAATACGCTTATCACGGAATACAAGATCAAGTGGAAGGATCGTGTTAAGGAGGATGCTACATGGAAGGATCGTGTTAAGGAGGACGCTACATGGGAGACATTGACTACTCTTCAGAGAGATTACCCTGGCTTTTTAGTGAGCTCTTAGAGGAAGGGGAGTATGTCATGTGCACAGTGTGTATCTACCGTGTGCTACACACACACAAGACTGGCTTCGAGGTTTGGGGAAGCTTGGAGCTAGGCAGGCTGATTGGCGAGCTGAGTTAGGGATAGACTAACAGGCGGGCACCCTAGTATGGACGGGAGGGCGTCCAAGTGTGGACGCTCGATGACCGACCAAGAGTCTATAAAAGGGTGGCCAAGGTTAGTCATTAGTTCATAGAGTCTCGCGTGTCTTTGTGAGAGCTCTATGGTCAGGAGCCTGGATCTAGTGCAGACGTGCACTTGCTTCATGCAGCCGAGGCCGGCAGTAATCTCGAGCCCCACGAGGGTAGCTTCGTGGTGGTATAGGACGTCATGTGGTAGAGATTGGTCGGTATGTCCATCTAGTTAGCTCAGCTCGTGGCTCGGTGGGGACAGTCAAGACTTGTGGGCTTGCCCACGGCTGTCAAGGTTGGGAGGTGAGTCAGGCCTGCACCCTCTGCACGTTTGTTTGGTTTGTTTGCAAGTTTCGAGTCTTGTACCAAGAGCGTTCTACGAGGAGATCCTATGGGGATTTGACACAAAGCAAGAGGGGAGAAAACCTCGTATGTGAGGGACTGCAGCAAACAATGCCAAGCAAGCAGTGAAGAGTGAGGGAGGCAAGCTAGCTGTATATATGCCCATATGTAGGCAGTCGACGAGGGAATAAATCCTCCACAACTGAGGAAAATACCCAAGACTCTATAAAATGGGGAATAATATGGGAAAACATATGCGAGGGGTGAGCAGCCTCTCCTCTAGCTAACATGGTGAGCCCTAAAGGCTAAAATAGGACATCAAACAGGAAGCCAGCGAGAAGGGGATGATGTCTAACAAGGGCTCCCAAGAACGATTTTACAAAGGCTGTCGTGGCACAGCAGCTCAAGCTTTTACCCTTTTATAGGGCAAGATGTTGACGTGTGCTGTTTCAGGTGGCTATAATAACGGCTGCTGATGATTGATCAGGCATGAGCTCGTAAAAGGGGAAAGCACATGCCCCAATCAGCCCTCTAGGGGTTGCTTTTGTCTGTGTGCTCCAGAAGCACTGGGATGAGACGATCGAATGGGGAACCAAATCCCAGAGCCCAGGAGATCAGGCTCTACTCTAGCTGTCGGGATTGACAGCCATCTCTATCATTGCAACAAATGCTGTCCATCTTCAGCGCAGCTAGGAAAAACATAATAAGGCAAGAGGATAGTTTTTCTTCGTGCTTGGTACAACAAAATTTTGGCCACAAGGAAAAGCCAGAAATCAAGTTGGTGCAACAGTGCTAGGCAAATACTGCCTGCATTGCTCCCATGTGTAGTTTTTGTTTGGTTCTGCTCTTGAAATTCAGTCAAGAAACCTTTAGTAATAGCAAGCTCTTTTCCTGTTGCTCTTAATGAGTCTTGAAATATTCAGTCTTCTTTCTCTTCCTAAAACCCTTATTCCTTTGAGTGAACACCTGCATTTTGCTATTCTTTTCTCATGAGCTCTTTGCCTTCCATTAAGGAAGAAATAGTTGTTCTCAAATGCAACCACAAAAGATGAGAATCTCTAGAAAATGTGGAGGTTTAAAAGGATTCAAGCATTGAAGAGAGGTGAAGAGAATTGTTGGGTTTCATGGGTTCATGGGAAAGCAATAACTTCCAGATATTCCCCATTCCAAACTTTTCCTTTTCATTATCTTGGTCCTATGAAATAAAGACATTTATGTTCCTCCATTCTTGATATTTGAAAAGTTGCACATAATAATTCGGATTTTCGACAAGGGTTTGTACATGTAAACGCACTGCGCTTGTTTTGGTGACAAATAATAAGGATGAAATCATATCACATGGAGGAGCGTATGTGAGGGCAACACTAGTTGTATATGTTTAGCATATTGGCTTCTGCATATTGAGGTTTGAACATGATCAAGATGATGCAAATGCATACTCCACAAGTGTTTGTTTACTCATTGAAATTTTCTCTCTTTCCTTGCAGTGGATCCAAAATTTACAGCTCCTTAATGCAAGGACAACAATAACTAGTGCAATAGTTTACATTGAGGGGATCCATGAGTGCTGGGGCCCAAGCCATCGCTATGGCTAGCTTTTGCATGATGTATGCCAATAACCATAGCTTGAGCACTTCATGTGAGTGTCTGATTACGTTAAAGATTAGTTATCCCTACGACTCAAAAAGATGCTAAATATGTACTCAGCAGTTGAGATAAGGTAGGGTTGCATTTAATTTGAACAGAAATCCCATCCGCATATGTGTACATAGCATGAAGAAAAAGCATCGGATAAGTAGCAAATTTATTCCCAAAATGGTGGTGTAAATGTCAAGAAGAAAAGCAGTCACATTGGACTAAGTACTCATGATCAATCACTCTTCAAGCTTTTTATCAACGATGACAAAGGTGCTTTTGTGTATGGATCTCTGTACTCCCTTCTAACTATATGGGATAAAATGCCCGCAACAAAAATGTGTTCAAACATAAGGAGCAAAGACGACGACGGAGTTATGTCCTCCGAATCCAAAAGAGTTAGAAATCCCTGCAAATTAAACATAACTCATATTATTAGATTTCAATGCCCAACTTACTCATTACCAGAAACACATGTAGTAGTAGTGAAGCACTTAGGAGATTCATTTTATTTCACTTTGATAAGAATTTTGATGATGTTGGCATGAGTGGCTTTCAGACCAAGCTGCCCAGTATGGAGCATGAGTTTGAACCCAGACACCTTGCATATATATTGCAAAGTAAACATAATATTCTCGTGTTTATGTAGACCACCCATTGATTTTACATACAAGCATAGAAAACTTACCAACATTGACCTCATGTTGCTTTTTCACATTGGGGACGGTATCAAATGTGACAGAGGGCTCCGGATTCTACAACACAGACATATACTCTTACTTAAAAGAGTATTATTCTTATGTATGGAAGTACATGCAAAAAAATCACACTTCATACTTACAAATTGATTAATTGTGGGGTGTATCCACCCAGTTGTGATAGCCTTGATTGTCGCAATGGCTTCAATTCCGCCTGCTGCTCCCAAGCAATGCCCAATCATTGACTGCATGTAAATTTTCAAGCTATCATGACCTTAAATTTCATAAACTGATATTTAAAGGATGAATTTTACAAGGAGTGCACTACAAGGAAATTGTCTATAATCATCTCTCTTTAAAAGAAGAGTCAATAATGTTTTCCAAAGAAAGTGCTCCATGTGAGTAAGCACAGATGACGAGGTTACTGGTAGGGCCAAGGCCTTGCATTGATGGTGGACCTTTCAAGGGCCAAGGCGTACTTATCAGTTTGTGATCCAACTTGGAGGCTTGCAGAGAAGACCCATAGTTTTAGTGTGGAAAACTGGCACATCTCCAGTTCTTGCACCCACCTCTTGGACTCCTCTTGGATTTGGGATGAGCACACATGCATATACTGGGGAAGATGGATCTGAACACAGCGCGGATAAATGTTGGTGGGAAACCAAATGTGGAACACCAAATTTGTGGATGGCTGGGTAGAGGAATGCCCACATGGACCTAGAGTGGGAGGCCTGGGGCTGGCCCACACCACCAGAGGGAGACCAACAAATCAGCCAGCTAGCTGACCAATGGAGGATGCTCATCAAAAAGATAAGGGGGCAATGGTTTGTCTGTGGTTTTACTCCATACTTTGCATTTAAGGCCAATTGTGTTTCCAAAGATTGGCTCTAATTCGAGTCTCCATGGATTGTAAGCTTCTGTTTCAGTGGGGCCATGGACCAATGATTACCTTCCATGAAGGTGTTTACAGCCAATACAGTGCATTTGGAACCAAACCGTAAGTCTTGCAGTTGAGAACACCTGGATCACGTGAGGCAGAATGGAAGACATTTTAAGCCCCTTAACCAGGCCCGGGGTCTAGGAGGGGACAGTCCAGCAAGCAAGAGGATAGAAACTCGGGCAGCAATGTAGGGCAATCGGCAAGTAATTACAACAATTCAAGTCTCTTGCAATTGTCTAAAAGAATTCTCTCTGTCCCTCTCTCTACGCATCCAAAAACTCCTTTACTCCAACAAATAAAATCTATTCACATGTGTACAGGTTCTTAGAGAGTGATTTGTACCTTTGTACCATTGATTTTGATCTCGGAAGACTCTTTAAACACTTTCTTAAGGGCATTCACCTCAGCCAGATCTCCAGCAAGTGTGGAAGTGGCATGGCAATTGATGTAATTTACCTGCAAAACATAAAATTTTCTTATAAACTATAAACACATCCAACACAATAACCTCTACTAATGCATGTATATTTATCTAAATCTGTGTGATAAAAATTCTGAAATTTCTCACCTCTTCAGGTGACACTCCAGCATCTTTAAGACTTTGTTCGATGCATGATGATACGCCCAAACCATCGGCCCTGGGGTCGGTCATATGGTGAGCATCACATGTAACGCCACCCCCCAGATACTCAGCAATTATAGGAGCCCCTCGCTTCATTGCATGCTCCAGGCTCTCCATTACCTCCAGCACAAAAACACAGTAGATTTGCCACTAAAGTCTCAATCCAAGGCTCTCTACAGCATAAAACTGCAACACCTGCAAAAAAGAGAGTAAAAACCAGACATGAAAACTTTACTTACCAGCACTCCAGCCCCTTCTCCCATCACAAAGCCTTCCCGCTCTTTGTCCCAAGGCCGGGAAGCCGTTTCAGGGCTGTCGTTTCTTGAAGACAAAGCTCTGCAAGCAATGAAACCCCCCAAGCCAGCAGGGACAATGGCTGCCTCCGTGCCCCCTGCAACCATTATATCTGCATCCCCTCTTCTAATATGGTTAGCTGCAGCATAGAAGCAGTAGTTTGCTGTGGCACATGCTGTTGAAATAGAGTAGTTCGGACCCATCAATCCCAGCTCAATTGCCAACAGGGCTGATGCCATGTTTGTGATGGAGTAGGGAATGAAAAAAGGTGTGATTCTCTTGTATCCTTTCTCTACCAATGATTTCACACCATCTGAGAAAACTGATAGGCCGCCCATTCCCGAGCCTACTAAGACACCTACACGTTGTTTGTTAACCTGCAACAACACCACATGGTAATAAATAAACTTGAGATCAACACATGTTGTTTGTGAATCCTTAATGTTTTTACAGAAAGATTCATAGTAAGTGTCTGTCATTCCTGAGTGGAAGTTTTCATCTAAATTCAGACTCCTTTTGAGCTTAACACTAAGCAGATTTCTTGCAAATAAGATAAGATCAAGAAGCAGCACAATGACTGCAGTGCATCACCTTGCCAAGCTTCTCGCCTCCGAGCTCGGCATGCTCAAGGGCCCGTTTTCCACTGACCAAGCAATATCTCAAACAGTCATCAAGGCGGCGATCGTTCTTCCCATCAATGTAGCCTTTGGCAGAAAAATCTTTGATTTGGCCAGCAAACTTGGTGGAGTAGTTGGAAGCATCGAAGCGGTCAATGTAGCCCACACCACTCTTCCCTTCGAGAAGCTTATCATAGAATACGTCGATATCATTTCCAAAGCAAGAAACAAGACCCATACCTGTGATCACCACTCTCTTCTTTGGGTCTGTCTCTCTTTTTGGTGTGGAAGCTGTGGGAGAAGCCATAGCCCTTATGCCTCTAGTTGTGGCTTTAGGGCCTGCAAAAGCAAGGAAAAAACATGTACTTTTCAGCAGTTGAGCCTTGCAAAAAGGATCTCAACTATCTAGATCTTACATTTAACTCTATGTTATTAGTTTGATCAACCAATCTTATTCATTAACCCACAAAGACTCTCTAGAGAGTGCAGGACTCAACATGCATTTGTTGTTGGATGAACCCAAGATTGTATCATGGACTAAATTGCATGCATCATGAACTAACCTAATACTGTGTTAAGCCCCTAAGGAACCAATTCTTTCAAAATTGCATAGCTAACTCAATCAGAAAATGTCTTCTTTTATTCATTCTTCTCTTTCTCCAGTGCAACTGTGTGTCTTCTTTCAGTCATTGCAATGATTTAAGCAAATCCCTTGAGCCATGCAAGCCTTCTAGAACATTCCTTGCAATATTTTTTGAACTTCCCACAACTAATCATGCCTTTTGAATGCATTAATTGCACTGCACAAAACTGATTATGCTTGTGCATTGAATGCATTGCTTCCAAAACTAATCATTCCTTGTGCCATGCCTACATTCATTGACATTTTTCTTACTTCCCACGACTAAATATATGTCATTTGAATGCATTAATTGCACTCCTCTCTTACAACCCAGAACTGATTATGCTTTTTTCAAGTGCATTGACAGCATTTCTGCCAAAACTGATTATCTCTCATTAATTGCATTCAATTGAAGAAGAGAGAAGGATGCATACCCATTTTAATATTTGGCAAGGGCTCAGAAACTCGGCCAGGAGGGCTGCAAGCTTTGAGGCCATCGAAGCAGGCAAAGGAGCTTGCGAGGGCCTGGGATGCTGCCATGGCCTCTTAGAGAGAGGGGAGGGTCGGAGAGAGAGGGATGGAGGGGATGGAGAGCCAAATGGGTGGGCACACAATGAGGTAGTTTGTTGACGATGATATAGTGTGGGGGGGGCGGGGGGGGAAGGGGGGGGGAAAGGCTTGTTGTGGGGCGAAGCCTTGAAACGCTTGTTGTGGAAAGGCTTGTTGTGGGGCGAAGCCCACGAAGCCTTGAAACGGCAGTCCCAAGAGCATCGCTTTGTTTGGCGACCTCCCCTTGCTAAGCTAGCCACCACTTGTCCTCATGGCTTTAATATATGACCTAGCCCCATCCATCCAATTCTCTAGGGCGCCCATTCATTCTTGTAGTGGGTTTGAATCTTAGTGGCCCATTCTCTAGGACAATAGAGCCCATCGTAGAGGTTCTGGGTTTGAATCTACTTTAGTGCCCCCTTCTCTAGGGCGATGGCCAGCGCCCATTGACTCTCATCGTAGCAGTACTAGGTTTGAATCTACTTTAATGGCCGTACCCAAAAAAAACCTCGAAAGTAGCAACACACCCCCTTCCTTCCCCCTCCTCTTGTTTTTTGCCTCCCACGCATGCATACAACCTGCTCACCAGTGCTCGAAAAAAAATGTTTTTTTTCAGCCCTTAAAATTAAAGGCAATGTTTAGGCTTAACAAAGATTTGTGCTTGAAAATCACTAGAAATCGTCAAATGCCGGGGTTTATAACTAAAATGTACAAATTTCAACCCTTAAAATGAAAGGCAACGTCAAATTCCAGTCGAGATTTTCTAAATTCCAACCGAGAAAATAACACTACAAACCGGGTTATGTGAGCACTCCTGCCCACACTTGGCTTAGGTCTTTACACAATCTAGGTGATTGGCACAATTTGGGATGGCGGGCAGCTTCATTGTTGCATTGAGAGTATAAAGACCCTAATGCAGCTTCATTGTTGCATTGAGAGTATAAAGACCCTAATGCTAATTTTAAAAGTGCGTAAATAATTATGCTTCTGTGTGTGTGTGTGTCTCATGCATATGTATGCATACATACTCATTGTAGGATTGGTTGGTGGACACATTATACACACACCCTTCTACACTTACTTTCTTCCCCAATCTCCTATGAGTAGTAGGGGCCATCTCATGTCACTATAGGTGTTAACTTCATTGGACAAGTTATTGTTGCTTATCTCCCACGTGAACTCCTTAAATATATCTATGAAGGAGGGTCTCTATTGATGGAAGCCTCCCTTGCTGGGCTCTTTGTCACCTCACATGTTTAGCCATGGCTCCTCCACCTCGCTACTCTTTAAAACCTATATCCTAATGATTAGTGGCTCCTCTATCTCGCTATTCTTTGATGGAAGCCTCCCTTGTTGGGCTCTTTGTCACCTCACTTGTTCAGCCATGGCTCCTCCACCTCGCTACTCTTTAAGACCCGTATCCTAATGATTAGTGGCTCCTCTATCTCCTTGATCAATGACTCCTTTGCATGATGATCAATGGCTCCTCCATCCCATTAATCTTTTGGTTCCTTTGCCCTACTACTTAGTTGTTCCTTTACCATTCTTAAGCATTCCATCACCAGGCTCCGTTGCTCATCCACCATGCTGGGTTGCTCCTTCGCATTGAAAACATTAAAATATGCCTCTTCTTTAGTAGCCCAACGACATCCATACTGTGCTATCGTCCACCTCAATGTCTTAACTTTCCTAGGGTTCCTTGATAATTGCTCCCTATATGCTTTGTTAGTATCACTTGAGATCTAAATTGGCTAGTGTACCACTCTTGTAGAACTTGCACAAAGAAAGAAGCAACATGCATGTACACACTCACTCATAAGCGTGTGTAACATGCTTGAGGGAAAAAACCTTCGAAGGAGGGAAACAATGCCCCAGCCCATCATTAGCATACGTCCACACACCACTACCAACTACAAATCTCCCCTATAGTAATGATGTGAACATGTATAAGGAAAAAAAACTTTGGAGGGGAAAAGTGTCCCAACCCATCATTATCCTACGTCCACACATCACTACCATATAAATGGGGCTATAAATCCCTCCTATAGTAATGCTGTGAACATGTGGCTGATTAATCCCCAAATGGACATAAGCCGAAAACTTTGTAAAAAGCTTCAAACTTCTCTCATGAGAAAGCCTTCATAAACATATCTATCACATTGCTGTGTGTAGAGACATAAGCTAGGCTAATCTACATAATGATGTGCTTTGTGTGAGCATGAAATATTGGGTTCCTTGTTGTAAATGACTAATGCACTTTGAGCTAGGCTAGTCTACATAATGATAATGCACCTCAATGACTAATGCACTCTGAGCTAGGTTAATCTACATAATGATAATGTGCCTCAATGTGCTTTGTGTGAGCATGAAACGTTGGGTTCCTTGCAAACGACTAATGCACTTTGAGCTATTAGTGAAGATGGAGGTGGGGGACTGCTGTCCCCAACACCAATTTTTCCCAAAGGCGTCTGAGCCATACACACTCCACAGTCGCTATAAAAGATACCTTGTACTCAACTTCATAGCTCGAAGTTGCCACTGTTAGGCTACTTCTTACTGAGCCATGATATACATGAATCACCAAGATGAAAACAAAAAGGCATCTGAGCCATGATACACACTCCACTATCACTATAAAAGATAACATGTACTTTAACTTCATAGCTCAAAGTTGCCATCATTGGTGGATGCTTCTTTTGCTGAGCCATGATATACATGAATCACCAAGATGAAATCAAAAGCCACTACTAGACACTCATGTGCCATAACATACGGCCCAATTGGAATCACTAAAATCATGCAGATGAATATCACCCCCTTAGCCTAAGGGATTGAGTGCCTTGTAAGTATCATAATACTTGCTTGGTAGCCTACCAATGCTTACTTCTAGGATTGTGCATAAACTTGCTCAGCTGGGAGACCCAAACTGAATGTATGTCCTCGTATTGCATAAATAGATAAGGCACCCAACAGCCTATTAATAAAGTGATGCATCAAATGGTTCACCTCCACCTTCGAGTCTGAGCCTGACACTTGTCTCTACTAGTGTAACAATAGGCTTATAATCTTTAAAACCATCTTTAGAAATAAACTGTGTAAGTAGTCTCTAATTTTAGCCTTGAAGGTTGAAATCTTCTCCTTATTATAGGGCCTATGAGAAGTATGTCATCAACATATAAAATGATGACCAAAAAACAATTCTTACTCCTCTTTACATAGTGGGTACTCTCAGTTTTGGACTATTGCAAAAACCATTTGTAACCAACTATGCACTTATCTTCTCATACCATGCTCTGGGAGCTGCTTAAGACTATATAAATCTTTTCTTAACATGCATACTTTAGACTCGTGTCCCTTTTAAGAAAAACCATGAAGCTGAGATACATAAACCTCCTCATGCAAATCACCATTCAAGAAGGCATTCTTGAATCTCTAATTGATGTACATTCCATCCACGAGGTTGAGATACATAAACCTCCTCATGCAAATTGAGGCATTCTTGACCTCTAATTGATGTACATTCCATCCATGATAAAATTCCATCCATGATGCGTTGCTAATGCAATGATACACTGGATTGTAGCCATACGAGACATGGGGGCAAAGTACATTCCATCCATGATAAAATTCCATCCATGATGCGTTGCTAATGCAATGATACACTGGATTGTAGCCATACGAGACATGGGGGCAAAGGTCTCATCATAATGTATGCTCTTCTCTTGAGCATAACCCTTTGTAACAAGCCTTGCCTTGTAGAGAAAACAACGCTACCATCAGCTTCTTCACACTTAAGTTCATAAACCTAATTTGGGTAAATTTGCCAAATACCAAGTGTCATTTTTGAGAACATACGTGTCTTGTTAGGCAAAGGAGTAGCTAATTTGCTATCCGGCAATTTCTACACCAACCATTTTGGCATACTCTTGGATGCCTGTATAGGATGCTTATATGGTTTTCCTTTCCTCATCTAGTGCATCATCCATAATGACCTCATCAATATATTGATTTGTGGATTGAAATTCGAGTTGATTTTCAATCAGTGTGGGTTGTTTATAGCACCTTGTTGAGCGTTCATTTTCTCCACATATGGGTGCCCAACATTGTACAAAGGTAGGAGTATATCAAAGACATCATATGAGCATACATTTTGCTATTTTTTGTATAAAAGCATGGGATGAATTGAGTTCTCAATAAAGGTAACATCTCTACTCACCAAAATCTGCCTTGCCAACCACAGATGGTAGAGTCTATACACTTTGTTTTCTAAGCTGTATCGCACAAAAATGCATTTTATCGCCTTATCATCCACCTTATTGTGTTGTTTCTTAGGCACAAGAGGATAAGCGAGATAACCAATAACACACAAATGAGCCATATAGGGCTTCTTGCTATTCCAAGCTTCATAAGGGGTGATTGTTTGCAAGGCCTTGGTGGGGCATTTGCTTAGCACATAAGTGGCACCACATATAACTTCTTCCAACTAAAAAGCATGAGGTAAATCTTGGCCTTTAACCATGAACGTGCCATCTCCATTAGAGATTTATTCTTCCTCAAACCACGCCATTTTACTGAGGCATGTAAGGCTCCATGCATTGATATTTTATGCCTCTTTTAGCCATATATGCATAAAATGCCTTGACATATACTCCCCCCTCAATCTGTACAAAGGGTACATGCAAACCCAGTTTTAGCCATAGAAACAAAGTGTCAAAATCATGTTAAAACCTCTGACTTTGCCTTCAATGGATACACCTAGGTGTTCCTAGAGTACTTATCAATAAAAGTTACAAACTAGAGAGATTCCCCGATTGATGGTGTCCTCATAGGACCACATACATCACTATATATATGTTGTAAGTTCTGGATAGCCCTCATTGATCCACATTTCGAGAATGATGGTCGTTGCATCTTGTCCAAAATGTACCCATCACATACATGTTTTGATAGGGGCCTCAAGCTTTGGCAACTCTAACACCATCTCTTGCCTCTTTTAAGGTATAATAAACTGTCGAAATTCAAGCAACCAAAGCAGGCATGCCATGGATTTGGATCGCATATAGCACCTCCTCTCATACTTGTCTAACCTATCAAGATTACCAGATACCATAGTGATGTCTCCAACCATCACTCTGGTCATGAATTGTACACCTATCATTAACAAATCTGACCACTAGGCCTACCCTAGTAATGGTAGAGACTGAAAGCAAGTTCTTTCTAATGCTTGGCATAAACAAGACTTCTGAGAGAGTGATTGTCCTGCCATTTACGTAGTGAGCACAACCTTACCAAATCCTTTCATTGGCATAAACAAGCCTTCTTGGAGAGTTATTATCCCACCATTTGTTGCAGTGACCATAACCTCACCAACTCCTTTCATTGGATATGAGGAGATTCCATTGACATTACGGCTTCTAAATGGTACTTCTAAATCATAAACAAGATGGAATGGGATCATTTCTATCAAAGTTATGTATGCAATTTTATAAGCCCTTAGAGTTACTAGCAACTTTTGTTCCCAGTCATTTCATTTCTCATTTATTATTTTTGTTTTGAATCATTTCATTTCTTGTTTACTATTTTTATCAAAATAGTGCACAAGATTGATGCTCTTAGCTTGTCCATTTGCCTATGGGTGTAATATGAGAAAATTTTCCATGGATTACCATGAATTTAGCCAAAACGATGAAATGGGTAGATTTTGGCCTCTTCCCATATTTAGACTAATAGCAAGTAGCTACAATGATATACCATACAATGACAATGGCTTTGGCCTTTTCCTATTTAGAAAAATAGCAAGTAGCTACAATGATATACCTTGCACGGGTAGATTTAACTGTTTAGGACTAATTAGACCAACAGTCTAATCCCTATTTTTGAAAAACTGTAAGGACACTATGTTGGTTATAGAGACATGGTATCCTTATTATGAGTGACATTGAATCATTGGCATTTATCATATCTTTTAACAAACTCAACAGCATTAAATAAAATAGGCCACCATAACCTTGATTAAAGGACTTTTCAATTGGGACACCTTTCTAAATTCGGGTGGTCATAGCTTACTTTATGCGTATGCAGGTGAATTCGTATATGTGTGGGAGTATTAGCTGCATCGTCTTATTGATATAAAGTTTCATATGGATGTTTATTTTTAATCAATTAATTAATTTATTGATTGGCTTAGTTGATGCAAGTGCAGATCATTGGACCGGATACTGAAGGCAAGTTGGTGTTGGTCAGGAAATATCTTGAGATGACCAATTTTGAATGTCGACAAACAATATTTGATTTTGTGACAGCAAGTGCCATTAATTTATTTGGATGTTGTTCATATTTATTAGTAATGTGTATATGTTAATTGTTTGGGACATGTGAAAGCTCCCTTGTGCATATTTTATTTTTAAAGACATGTGCATTTTTATAAGGTTCAAGGCTTACACCTACTCTCAAGAAAGCCATTTTTAAAGCAAACCACTTTTGAAGAATACTATTCTTGAAGAAGTCTACATGTTTGTAAAGCATACTATTTTTGAGCCCCAAAAGCTACCCATGAAATATGTTAAAGTACACCAAGAGGAAGTGTAGGTTCACTCGTTTGGGGGCAAATTGGACCCAACATTGTGTATTGAGTATTTTGTTTGTTCTATTTATCTTCGATTTTTTTTTGGGTAATCACTATTATGGGTTCATGTCAACGTCCCCAGCAGTGATATCAGAGATAAGATCGATTGCAAAAGAGATGGTGGATAAAGAAGTGGAAGAGGTTGGCCAAAGGTAAAATTTTTAATACATGCATACGAAGTATAAGGTTTTACAAGAAACACATATATTTTGTCCAATGGGTAACAAAAACCCATAAATCTATTACTCAATGGTCCTTCCAAGGTGGAATACTAATTTTTCAATTTGAAAACAACCTAAAATCCAAAAGTGGTTTTTCTATTTTCAAATCCTCTTCCCGTGATCGGCCACCACCGATGGATTTCTCTCACCTTGAGGGCCCCAATAACCACTCTTAGTTTTGCTTCACTTCATCTTTCTCAGCCCACAACGATCTTTTTCCTCCTAAATTATTTCATAAAATTCGCCTCCGTGCTGTGCAATTTGGCCACCTAAAGCTTTTTCTTAAGCTTTAGTTAATAAGCTTTATAACTACAACCTTCTTTTTTTCAAAAAGCTATTAAAGCTTAGCTTTTTCAAAAGCTTATAAAAGACTTTCTATAAACGCCCCCAAATCCCATCAGAATTCTCATTTTTAAAAATCCTTTAATTATTAGCTCAATTCAACCTCTGTAGAAATTCTCCCACTGTTCATAAAAATTTCCAAAATCCCAAAAATCACTTTTATTCTTCCATAGCCCTTTATTTACTAAAGAATACCCTTTTTGAGCCCGAAAATTTCCAAAAAGTCTCTAAAAATTACATAACAATTCATGGAAAATTTCTAACATTTTTTGAGAGTTTTCGTACTTAAGAAAAATCCAGCCACCTAATCCGATCAATTCAAGCCTTATCTTCACAAACCCATGGATTCGGGAGTCGATTTCAACCAACCCATACGACGCTCCTACCAATGAAGATGCCTATGCTCAAGATAAGCTTTGTCTCGTTTACGTAAAGCCATTTAGCTTGTGTGTGATAATAGTGGAAAAAGCTCATTATTGCTTTATTTTCAAATCTAGGAGGGTCAAAGCATGCATAGGTGGTACCACTTTTCTCCTTTTTGGAAGGCTTTCACAAGTAGTTCTTTAGGGTGTAAAAGAGGCATTTTGAAAGGAGAAAAAATGTTTAAGAGTTCAAAAAACTTCATGATTAAACGTTGTGGTGGGACACGTGGCACTCCACTCGTTCATGCTATCTCGTGCCACTCCACTCTCTCACTCTATCTCATGCTTTACTGCAGTTGAACTCTTCTTCTTCTTCTTCTTCTTCTTCTTCTCCTCTCTCTCTCTCTCTCTCTCTCTCTCTCTCTCTCTCTCTCTCTCTCTCTCTCTCTCTGCGCCGCCTGCTCAGGAAGCTTGAAGAAGAGAGATATCCTTCCTCTGATAGTGATGGTGGTTGTAGCTGCTGATGTGGAGAGGCATGTCACCATTCCTATCCCTATACGTTGAGCTCCACCTGGCCCCTTGCACCCTTCTCTACTCGTCTCGTTGACAGATAAAAGGTCCTTGCTCGAACAGCCTCAGTAAGACTCTGTAGTAGTTGTATCGACCCAACCCAGAAGAGCGTGGATGGCATCCTCAATAGGCAGTGCTCTCTCTCTCTCTCTCTCTCTCTCTCTCTCTCTCTCTCTCATGCAAGTGCTCTCTCTCTCTCTCTCTCTCTCTCTCTCTCTCTCTCTCTGTCATCAAAATGAAAACTAGTTGGCTGTTAGGTCTAACCATGTAACATGCCTCTTTTCCCTTAATTATTTGTGCAGAATGAAAACTCCTCCAAGAAAGTGTGCCAACAAAAACCTTCCACGGCCCCCTAATGACGTTCGGATAGGAAAGTTAGCTAGAGCAGGAAAGTCATCATCCAAAGCTCCTTCCCAAGGTAAGGTGTCTCTATCAATATTATTTTAAATGTCTTATTCTTTCATGGTTTCTGCATAATTCTAATCGCGACAATCAGTCGTCCTGATTCTTCATCATGTTCTATGGTTTTCTATGTAGGGAGTGGTAAGCAGTTCTCTATCTTTGAATATCCTCGCCTTACACGATTTTGCTATACGACCGAGGAGTTGAACGCTGAGTATTGACTTAGCTTGACAAGATGGCCGAGGAGTTGAACGCTGAGTATTGACTTAGCTTGACAAGCAAGCTGCGAATACATATCAGTGACAAGGATATACCAGAGAGTCAGTGGTTGATGGTCTTCAATGCTAGCCACCAAAAGGGCAGCAAGATTTTCTTGAGCATGGTTCACCCAGAGTTTTTGCACGAGTGCCGGCTGCTTTACCAGAAGGTATACGAGGGGATTCCTCCGAACAATCAAATCACAACAAAGTTTGCAAAGTGCATCGCATTTGAAAAATGCAAAGCACCCAAAAATGATCTAGAGGGCCACAAAATTGCATGGTCCCTTTTTGGCAAGAATGTGTTGAAGACTGTGCACGGCCAAATGGGTGGCCTAAATAGGAAGTTGGACAATTGGAGGAAAGCCAATGGGCCATTGAGAGCTTATTTAATTGATAGGAGCTCAATGTCAAAGCAATCATAAGGCAAGCCTCCTCCATTCATGGAGGAAGTGGAAGAGAAGAAGCTCAAAGCAACTTTTGTGAAACATATAGGGCTGGCAGAGGCAATGCTTGCAAGGGTGAAATTCAGGTTGGCTAAAAAGGAAGAAGCATCAAGGACAACAAAAGTAGAGTATGAAAGTAAGAGAGATGCTCTGCTTCGGCTGGAAGGTTCTTCTAGTATAGTTGCAATGTTCATGTTAGAGCTAGAAAGTTTGAAAAAACATATGGTTGTAATACAAGCAGAGTACTTCCCTTGAAATGTATGGGATTTTAAGCACTTTAAAGTGCTTTGAAGCACACCTGAAAGTGCTTTCTAGAACTTTATAGCACTTGAAAGTGCTTCCAAGAAAATGTATGGGATTTCATACACTTGAAAATGCTTTCAAACACACTTGAAAGTTCTTTCAAGCACCTAAAAGTGCTTTTTTTCCAGTGAACTTTCTTGCACTTGAAAGCACTCCAATGTGCTGGAAAAGCACTTTTAAGTGCTAAAAGAACTTGAAAGTGCTTCTTTCTTACACACTCGAAAGTGCTTCCAGCCACTCGAAAGTGTTTTTCAAGCACCTGAAAGTGCTTTTCTTTAATGTCCTTTATAGTACTTTAAAGCACTCCAATGTGCTGGAAAAGCACTTTTAAGTGCTTAAAAGAACTTGAAAGTGCTTCCAGTTACTTAAAAGTGCTTTTGAAGTACATGAAAGTGCTTTTTCTTTAATGTACTTAATAGCACTTGAAAGCACTCCAATGTGCTAGAAAAGCACTTTTAAGTGCTTAAAAGTGTTGGAATTAGGGTTGCAGGAATGCACACACAACTTCAAGAAGATGAGGAAGCTTGAGCACAACACAGTAGTGTATTATGAGTGCCAAAAATGAAAGATGACAAGCCCTAGAAGATAATGGGCGTATATACAATGCACGGGGGAAAAAACCTCCTAGTGAGGGAAAAAGTGCCCCGGCGGTCCTAAGTGTGTTCACACACATCACTACTATAATATGGTAACAAATCCCCCCTGGAGTGATGCGGTGAACAAGAGCTAGCACTCATGTATAGGGAAGTGTCTAGCTATGTGGACGAATCCACAAAAGGGAGTAAGCCCAAAGCTTTGCGAAAAGCTTCGAACTTCTCACGAGGCAGAGCCTTTGTGAAAAGGTCTGCAAGGTTATCCTGTGTTGGCACATAAGCCAAACTGATCTCTCCTGCAGAGAGTCTCTCCCTGACATAATGGTAGTGCACCTCAATGTGCTTCGTACGAGCATGGAACACTGGGTTCCGCGCAACTGCCAATGCGCTCTGACTGTCAGTGAAGATGGTGGTGGCAGATGGCTGCCCAACACCCAAATCAGCCATAAGGCGTCTGAGCCACACACACTCAACCGTAGCTGTGAAAGCTGCCCTGTACTCAGCTTCACAACTAGAAGTGGCCACAGTAGGCTGCTTCTTGCTCAACCATGATATGCATGAGCTTCCAAGCATGAAGCAAAAACCACTCGTGGACACGCGTGTGTCATAACAACCAGCCCAGTCAGAATCTGAAAAAGCATGTAAATCTGGCGGCAATGATCCCCCCTTGGGATAAAACAACCCAAGATGCCGAGTACCACTCAAATAGCGAAAGATACGCTTCACTGCCTGCCAATGCTTAATGCCTGGGCTATGCATAAATCTGCTCACCTGTGAGACTGCAAACTGAATGTCTGGCCTCGTAATGCATACATAAATGAGGCAACCAACAGCTGTCTGATAGAGTGTGACATCAAAGTGATCTCCAGCATCATGAAGACTCAACTTCAAACCTGTCTCCATTGGAGTAGCAATAGGCTTGCAGTCTTCAAGGCCAAATCTCCGCAACAATGTTTCAATATACTTTGTCTGACACAAAGCAATACCTCCATCACACTGCTTAAATTGTATCCCCAAATAATGATGCAAATGCCCCAAATCTGACATCTCAAAAGAGGCATTCAAATCAGCCTTAAAATCAGCAATATGACTCTTATTTGGTCCTGTGAGCAGCATGTCATCGACATAGAGAGCAATGATTAGATGTACACCATCCACACGTTTAACATACAAAGTGCTTTCTGTTGGACTATTCTGAAACCCATGTGCAGTCAAATATGCATGTATTTTTTCATACCAAGCTCTTGGAGCTTGCTTTAAACCATATAAAGCCTTTTTTAACCTGCACACTTTGTTTTCCTGCCCTCTTTGAACAAAACCACGAGGCTGCGATACATACACCTCCTCATGCAAATCTCCATTTAAGAACGCAGTCTTTATGTCCAGCTGATGTACATTCCAACCATTATGAGCTGCTAATGCACAGATGCTACGAACAGTGGTCATACGACATGTGGGAGCAAAAGTCTCATCAAAATCAATGCCCTTCTCTTGAGCATAACCTTTTGCAACAAGCCTAGCCTTATGGCGATCCACTGTGCCATCAGGCTTACGCTTCAATTTGTATACCCACTTAGTGCCAATGGCCTTCTTGCCAGGGGGCAAGTCACATAAAGACCATGTACCATTCTTCATAATAGCATCGTATTCTGCTTGCATAGCAGCCATCCAATTTTCTGAACTTTGTGCCTCATCAAATGAAACAGGCTCACTTTCATCGCACATACTAGAAACAGCCAATGCATAACAATCTGACGCATAAGAGGCACCATGAGAGCCAGAACGAGTGCGACTAGACAAAGGGGCATCCAACTTGCTGTCACGCAAAGTCTGCACCAGCCATCTAGGCATATTCCTAGAGCCCTCAATCTCTTGTCTCTCATCTTCAAGTGCATCATGCACATCTGCATCAGATATAGGCTGATCTGTGCCATCATTTAAAACCTGCATAGGCTGAAAAACTGCCTCATGAGGTATTGCACTTGACTGTGCACCACTGAAAAGAGGCAACAATGTATCATAGACATCACGTGAGCTGATATCTGTCTCCTTAGTACATGAAACCAAGGGCTGAACTGCATCTTCCACAAATACAACATCACGGCTAACCAAAATGCGCTTTGTCTGTGGATGATACAAACGATAGCCTTTGCTCTCAGCACTATATCCAACAAAAATACATTTGACAGCTTTGTCATCCAATTTTCTGCGATGTTGCACAGGTACTAATGCATATGCCAGGCAACCAAAAACACGTAAATGGCCAACAGATGGCTTGCGGCCATGCCAAGCCTCATATGGAGTGACAACCTGTAATGCTTTGGTGGGACACCTGTTTAGTACATAAGTGGCACACATGACAGCCTCAAGCCAAAAACCATGTGGTAGACTTTGACTCTTAACCATACATCTTGCCATTTCCATGAGAGACCTGTTTTTTCTCTCAGCCACACCATTTTGCTGTGGTGTATACGGCACTGTACATTGGTGTTTTATCCCACGCTCAGCCAGAAATGCATTAAATTCTGAAGACATATACTCCCCCCCTCGATCTGAACGGAGGGTGCCCATCTTACTTTCTGACACATTTTCAGCCATAACCAAAAACTGTTTGAAGCACAAAAACACTTCGGACTTTGCCTTCAAAGGATATACCCATGCATGCCTGGTAAAATCATCAATGAAAGTCACGAAGTAAAGGTAGTTTCCAAATGATGGAGTTTGCATGGGACCACAAACATCACTGTGAACAAGCTGCAATCTGCGTTCAGCTCTCACTGATCCATCTTTGGGAAAGGAAGCACGCTGCATTTTACCCAATATGCAGCCCTCACAAACATGCTTGACAGGTGCCTCAAGCTTAGGCAAAGAAGACACCATTTCAGATTTCTGCAGGCGCAGCAAACTTGCAAAATTCAGATGACCAAAACGTGCATGCCACAGTTTTGCATTTGAAATAGCCTGCGTATCCATAATAGCACATGCTGAATCCTCTACACATTTGCCATCCATATTGAGCTTATACAGCCCTCGACATAGTGAACCAGATGCTACTATGATGTCACCACAAGAGAGATCATGAACAGTACATCTGTCATCCACAAATTTTACAACCAAACCTGTTTTGGCAAATGCGGAGACTGACAGCAGATTCTTTTTGATCCCTGGCACATACAATGCATCAAAAAGTGTAAAGGTGTTGCCATTTGCAACATTCAGCACAATCTGTCCAACTCCTTTAACGGGATAAGAGGAGTTATTGGCACAAGTGACAGTATTCCCTGTGGGAGCAGACTCAAGGAAAGTGAATAAACTGCGCTGCGAGGTGATATGCTTAGTGGCACCACTGTCAAAGTACCATACATCTGAATCTACTGCAGACATACATGTGTCATGCAAAGATGGGTCATAACTGCACTGCGCATTGAATGCCCATTCTGTATCTAGCACAACATTAGCAGATTCATTGTTAGAAGGAGAGGCATCTGCAACAGCCATACCAGCCTCTTTCTTCTTAGCCTCTTTCGCAGCCAGCTTAGGACACGCTTTGATGACATGATCATTTCCCTTACAGTACTTGCAAAATGTCTTCTGTTTGTCACCCTTCTTCTCATCTTTGTCTTCCTTCTTTGGTTGCGCAGCATTTGCAGATTTCTGCTTACTAGAAGAAAAGCCAGCTTTACCTTTCCCGCTTCTCTGATTAGCAACGAAAGCTTGATCTGCGACACGCATATTATTCCTGTTTTGCCTTGACTGGTCTTCTTGCAGCAAAACAGAAACTAACTCCTCAAATGATAAGGCATTGGGATTGCCTTTCATCATCAAGCGAAGAGTGGAAGCAAAACCCTGATAAGAATCTGGTAGACCATTCAAAACAGTCTGCACAAGTGAACTGTCTGACAGGATTTCATCTGCAGAAATGAGCTGCTCTTTGAAATCCTTGATCTTTGTCAAAAAGCTATCCATAGAATCACCTTCGTTCATATGCTCATTCTCCAACTGTTTTCGGAGATAAGCAACACGAGCCTCATTTCTTGCCTGATACAATGTGGCAAGTACATCCCAAGCATCCTTAGAAGTCCTGCAGGAGCGAATATGTGGGATAATGGTACGTTTGACAGACAGCGCAATCAAGGCATGAGCCTGCGCATCTCTACCATCCCAACGAATCTGCTCTGCTGAAAGTGGTGGTTCTCGAACAGCTGCTACAGCACTTGTGCCTGCACCATCATCAACAGTACCTGTTTCTGATGTGTTTGCAGCATTCCCAGCCACAATAGGACGTGCATCAATACCCTGCACAATATTCCATAACCCCTTTGCTACCAATACATGTCGCATCATATATGCCCACAATGGATAGTTGGTGCCATCCAACTTATCCTCAGCAGCCAACATGCGGAATACATCATTGTTGTCAGCCATGGCCAATGACTGTACTACTAGATGTAAATGCTGTCTGTAAGAGGTAAACCTGTATAAAATCGACCTGTGCTATGCAGCACAGCCCAAAACAGACGAATGGGCACCTGTCCTGCAGATTTTAATCTTGACAGAAAATCTGCACAGTAGGACGATTTTGCCTGCGCAGTACTTGGAATGCAAAAACGGAGGGCGAAATGACTTCAGATCAAAATTCTGAAACGACCAAGCCCTAAGGGCTCTCCCACGGCATATACTAACCTGCAGACGCTCGTGAAACCTCGTTGCAATCGGAGGAGATGAAGCGGCAGGTGCCGGTGATGCTGCCCGGGAGGAGGAAGCCTGCTCTGATACCAATTGTTGGAATTAGGGTTGCAGGAATGCACACACAACTTCAAGAAGATGAGGAAGCTTGAGCACAACACAGTAGTGTATTATGAGTGCCAAAAATGAAAGATGACAAGCCCTAGAAGATAATGGGCGTATATACAATGCACGGGGGAAAAAACCTCCTAGTGAGGGAAAAAGTGCCCCGGCGGTCCTAAGTGTGTTCACACACATCACTACTATAATATGGTAACAAAAAGAACTTGAAAGTGCTTCTAGGCACTTGAAAGAGCTTCCAGTCACTTGAAAATGCTTTTTCTTTAATGTACTTTGTTGCACTTTTGAAAGCACTCCAATGTGCTGGAAAAGCATTATTAAGTGCTTAAAAGAACTTGAAAGTGCTTCTAGGCACTTGAAAGTGCTTCTGGTCACTTGAAATTGCTTTTTAAGCACTTGAAAGTGCTTTTTCTTTAATGTACTTTATAGCACTTGAAAGCACTCCAATGTGCTAGAAAGCACTCTTAAGTGCTTAAAAGAACTTGAAAGTGCTTCTAGGCACTTGAAAAAGCTTCCAGGCACTTGAAAGTGCTTCCAGGCTTCTGAAAAAGCTTTCAAGCACCTGAAAGTTCTTTCAAATACCTAAAAATGCTCCAAGGTGCTTCCAAGCACTTAAAAGTGCTATCTAGTGCTTGAAAAGCAAAGTATTTTGAAAGCACTCCAAAGCACTTTTTAGTGTTTTGAAGTGCTTCAAACCACTTAAAAGAACTTTATAGGTCTCATCAACACTGTGCTTGATCTTCTCTGTAGTGTGTAGATAGTGAAACTCATCCTCTCTTTTAAGTGTTCCTTCTCTCTGATCATGGTTCTTCCTGTTTACTATGCCCACGCAGAAAAAACATGAAGCTGCTATGTCTAAAGTTGCACGTGCGAAGAGCCAATGCCAATTTACAGAGGCATTACTTCAACAACTGAAGCTTGGTGAGATATTCAACATTATCCCTACACCCCATGATCCTGAGTTCTTTGGATTCGCCACCATTTCTGTTGAAATATACAAGTGAATAGGGTGTGTGCAGGAACAAGCCCTTAGCAAGAGGCTGTAAAAGAGAATCTATAAATGTGAGAGAACCTGTGAAAAGGTGAGAAGTATCTACTAGGAGAGAATAAAGGGTAGCATGAGCAGATTTAGGAGGTGTGGAGATATTCTGGGAAGAGGTGGAGAGAATCAAGCAAAAGAGGTGGAGTGAATCAAGGAGAGATCAATGAGATTAGATGCTTGGATGTAAACTCTATAAATTGAGGCATTGGCCTAATGAGAATTTGCTGGTTTTTTATTATCCATGCCTACATTATGCTATCAATTAATTGCTCACTATAATCACATCTTAATTATCATCTAATCTCTTTGTTAATGATGTTGATTCTAGCATTTGATCCACCATAGCTCATCACATTGCTGTAATTTTAACATGGTATCAGAGCCTAGCCTAAAATCCATCAAGCTTATGAGCCCATTATCTAACTAATTAGGATCAGTAGATGATTAAAAAATAATTACTTTTTTAGTTATTTTCAAGTAGCCCACTGTACTCCCAGCTAGTGGAGGGGCTTGATCTCCCTCCAGGAGCAACATTAGCTCAAGCCCTTGTAGCCATACATAGCTATCTCAGTTGTGCTCTAGCTAAGCGAATTAGCGCAGCAAACTACCAAGACAAGCTCACGATTTTCGTTAATATGTAGGTGCCATTTTTTCTGAGAAAAAATGATATCTCTTCTTCTCCAGTTGCAATGGGTCTAATTCCTCTTGGCCCTAGGGGTTTTCAAGGATGCTCTACAAGCTGGTGAAGTCAGAATTTGATTTGATCAAGTCTACAGTGAGATCCAAGCTCTTCATCAAATCTGCATGTGACTTTGGTAAAACAGAGATTAAGCATTCATTGTTTGGTCAAATCTTGTGTTTCTTGGCTTAATCCTTTACTAGACTAATTTCTATTGATGGCCTTGAAAGGATTTGAGCTCATTTGAACTTTAAGGCCTCAGATCTGGGCTCCCCGCATACTCTGCTTTTTGCACACAAAATAGAGGATTAATTTGCTAATTAGTGAATTAATCAGTGCTAATTACTATTTTTGGTGCAATTGAGGGTTCAAATTAACCATCAGGTATCTGATACAGATCCCTATAAGTTCAGATTGCGATTCGGAGATGGTTTGATACTCCAACCATTCCGTACAAATTGGTTACCCCCTTGATTTAATGTAATTTCTGGTGATTTTATGCTGATAAATCTGTTTGTAATCATCTCCTAAACACCATATTGAGTTCACCAGATTGAGTTGTAAAAGGGTAGACACTACCCTTGAATCTTGAAATCAAGAGGTAAGACCCCCTTCATATTATCATGAGTACGGCACAAGAAATAGCCAAATTTAATGGGGAGCAGTTTTACACATGGCAGACAAAAACCATGTATCTGCTCATGAGGAAAAATCTGTGGGGGCTAGTTGAGGGAAGAGATGAATGCCCAAAGGTGAGAGGGAAAAATGAGTGGAAGAGTAGGAATGAAAAAGCATTGGGACTTATCGCACTCAGTTTAAATGATGAAATCATTCATTCATCACATCACAGGGATACAATGGGCAAAAGATGCATGGGATGAACTCGATAAATTATTTGGCACACAAGCTAAAAATTCAAAGATAAATCTGTTAATGCAATTCTACGAATTGGATATGAAGGAAAGTCAACCTTTAATCACACACTTGAATAGATATAAAAGCATTAAGCAACAACTGGCAGCTATTGGCAAAAAGATAGTAGATGATGAGGCACTAGCAGTGCTTCTGGAAGAGTGTGGACAAAGGTGAATATGAAAACATTGTAGCAACACTAAAGAATGTACGTGAACTGAAGCTACACGAGATAGAAGGAGCTCTACTAGAGCAAGAGAGAAGAGGCAAAGAGAAGAAATGGCTCGGCTCAATAGTAGGAGAAGAAAAAGCATTCTTCACCCGAGGAGGATTCTCTCGAGGACGAGGACGAGGAAGAGGCAGAGTAGGAGGAAGAACCTTCACTTGCCACAACTGTGGAAAGCCATGACATATAGCAAGAGACTGCTACAGCAAACCCAGTGGTGGAGAAGGAACGACATTGGCAAACCCAGTGGTGGAGAAGGAACGACATCGGCAAACTTCATGGAGGCTCCTAAAAGGAAGTGGAGTCGGATCATCTTTTCTGAGAGAGAGAGAGAGAGAGAGAGAGAGAGAGAGAGAGAGAGAGAGAGAGAGAGAGAGAGAGAGAGAGAAACCCCACAACCCAATGTAACCTGCCCCAACAAAGTAAAACCACCTTTGAGCCACCGATGATATAGGCCATGTGGTAGATGTATGTGTGAGCACTTTAGTCAAGGTCATGGGCACTTATAGTAGCCTTGGACACATAGAGAGAAAGAGTGTCAAGGACTATGAGTTTAGGCACTTGAGGCACTGGTCGTGGACTATCAAGTAAGAGGAAAACTTGGTATAGGGTCCGGTGTGCTAGGAGTATTCACTTGAGGGGAGGTGTAGAAATATACAAGTGAATAGGGTGTGTGCGGGAACAAGCCCTTAGCCAGTTATCCTACACATGAACCCTAGTTTTTTTCATCATTTGCCTAGATCTGGGGAATCTTGGCACTTTTGGAAAATAGAGTTTACATCCAAGCATCTAATCCCACTAATCTCTCCTTGATTAACAAAGAGATTAGATGATAATTAAGATGTGATTAGTGAGCAATTAACTGATAGCTTAATGTAGGCATGGATAATCAAAAACCAGTAAATTCTCATTAGGCCAATGCCTCAATTTATAGAGTTTACATCCAAGCATCTAATCCCACCGATCTCTCCTTGATTCACTCCACCTCTTTTGCTTAATTCTCTCCACCTCTTCCAGAATATCTCCACATCTCCTAAATATGCTCATGCTACCCTTTATTCTCTCCTAGTAGATACTCCTCACCTTTTTCACAGATTCTCTCACATTTACAGATTCTCTTTTACAGCCATTGGCCTAATGAGAATTTGTTGGTTTTTTATTATCCATGCCTACATTAAGCAATCAATTAATTGCTCACTAATCACATCTTAATTATCATCTAATCTCTTTGTTAATGATACTGATTCTAGCATTTGATCCACCATAGCTCATCACATTGCTGTAATTTTAACATTTCGGTCGATGGGGAATGTGTTGCATGTAGTCTACCGCCGTTGAGGGTGAGGATGTGGTTGGTGTATACATGCTTGCATGTAGACACCAATACCACCCTCTATGCTTTGCTAGTGAAGGTAGAGGCACATCGACCTGTGTGAAGCCTGGATGCAGTCAGACAATCCCAAAGCTTGCAAGGCAATGGGTGTCTGCCCAACTATCTGTGTTTGGTAACTATGCTTGTTTGTACTATACTCTACACTCCGTATATGTATACCTCTACTAGAAGCACATCTGTTTCTTGCTTTTGAATGTAGGGCATAGTGCAAGCGCTACCAAGCAACATTTCATACATGATTTAGAGCAGGATGGCTCGAAATCCAGTGGAGACAAGACTACAGGGAAGTCTGGCTTTGATATATAAGAAGAGAGTGCTCAATATGTGTAAGGGGCTACTTTTTGTACTGTTGTAAAGCATAGAAGGCAACCGAGAGTTCTACACCGAGACAAAAGAAAAGATAGAGAAGGATGCTGAGGAGGTTCTCCTACACATCTGGAGCAGGGTGCACATCTGGAGGGGACGCAACAGCAGCCGATGTGAAGGCTGCTTTGAAACTACATTCTGATGGCACTACCAGCCCTGAGGATACCCTTCAGCAAATGGCAGAGCCAAGTTATCAAAGAAGAGTGTAGGCAAAGGAAAGACAAACGATAGTGAAGCTTGTATGCATGTTATGTTGTTTAGAAACATTGTAAATATATGTGTAAGATATAGTTTAATGATCTTTTGTTTTTATGCAGGTGAGCAACATAAGAAAGCAAAAGTAGCACACATGGATGCAACGGAACAAGGAGGTGACCCGCAGGTAGGAGCAAGGAGTTCTGGTCATGCTGAGAAGGGAGAAGATGGCTTGACTGGAGACCCCAAAATTACTGCACACACCCACACCACCTACAGTACACCCTCCTAAGCCAAGAGCATGTAAAAAGCTGTAGAACTGCACTAGATCCTTCAATGCTGAGAAGGGAGGAGATGGCTTGAATATTGCACCCACACCACCTATAGCACACCCTCCTAAGCCAAGAGCATGTAAAAAGATGTAGAACTGTACTAGATCCTCTAATGTAGCCCCAGTTGCTTGTATCGGGGAATGAACTTTCCACTTTTGTCATCCCCACTATTGGAATGAATTTTTTTTGTGTGTCTTTGTGCATCATGTTGTGTTATCTCTTTTTGTAATAAAAGTATAGTTCTTTTTGTAATAAATGTACATTATTAAGCATGTGTATATTCTAATATGGTACATTTGTATAGAGCTAATGTGTGCACAAAAAAGCACAAGTCCAAGCCCTAGAAATTGAAGAGATAGAGATTGACAGGGTGCTGCCATAGTAAGTGACGCCTTTGAAGTTTAGAGAAGGGAAAGCTAGCCCTCATCATCATTGACATAAGCAATGTGTTAATGATGACTTTTGACCCTAGGAGGGGTGATCCTCTTGATTTGAGCATTGATGATGTAGAGATTATCGAAGAATGTATGGTGAAGTACTTGTGCGAAAGGATGCACAGCTATTTTTTGGCTAGCGAGTACGTATGCCAATGTTTATCTGGAGCACTGGAATGCTTGCTAATGTAGAACGTAAGATGAGAAAATGCTTTCCAAGAGCTATGGGCTTGTTGTCTGGTGGGATGGTGCAGATTTCACATTCCCAACAGGGAAACCTGTCTTTTGTGGTAGTGAGGTGAACAGGGTCTTTTGGGAAATCAAAGAGAATGAAGTACAAAGAGATAATAAGTGGGAATGCAAGCATGTGAGAGGTTCACGCTCTATGCATTTCGTTAACGGATATTCAACTACAAATAAATGTGCCTTGAGATCTAGGAGGCTCTCTTGCTTTTGTGATTCCATTGTATGCAGGGAAAATGGAGAAGATGTAGGAATAAGGCATATGTAGACAATTGGGAGTATCGTACTATTGTCCCCATGAAAGATGGTGAAGGATCAGATGACAACTCTAGTGATGAAGAGGGTGTTGATACCCCCATGGATGTTGGTCACCCAAATGCCTTGAGTGACGCATTGTGTGTGGGAAAAAACTTTGTTTTTGTTAATGTATCAAGCAATGGGAAGCAAAGTGAAGACTTTTACATTAAGAAGTGATCTGTGGGAAAAGGAAAGAATACCCAAGGCGATGCCAAATAATTGGGGCAACATTCTTGCTACGAGATCGCTCTAGTAGTTACGAGATGCTACAATGAGAGAGTCCACGATGATGTGTGGAAGCTGTTTGTCAATGAACCTCCTGTTCTCATGTATGCACACCTAGTGCGGGCCATCAACTTTCATATGGAGCCCATACTAGGAGAGGAAAATCTATTCCAGCTATCACCTAAGGTTGAATAAAGTATATATAACAGCATGCCTTTCATCAACTAGCTAAGTGCAAATTTGTACATCTGTCCTCTAGCAAGACAAAACTTCTTCAATTTTGCGACATCATAGATTAGAAGTTCCACACTTACAGCTGCAGCATGATGTGTCTTTGACATTGGGTAGAATGAATGTCCAACTATTCTGAGTCTATGAAGCTTTGAATATTTTGAACGGCTATCCAAAAACATGTATGATTTTGGGATATTAGTGGATAAGTGAGTTGCGGGAGCTGATTGGTTTTGGGTATATGATACCTGATGTTTATCATGTTATATGAATGGTTAACATGTGGGTTAACTGGTTACACTCTAGATATGGGTGTATGTACAAGAAACTTGGGCTCTCTGGATTTGGCTAGTCTTCACTGAAAAAAGAACTTCCAAAATAACAAAATCTTATTGTGTGTATCTATGGAAGTACCTTATAGCACTTGACTTAATAAACTGTACAACACTTTCCACTTTTTATCACTGCATTTTAAGAATTTCACATTAGTTTACACATTAAAGTACATTTGCAGTACTTATATTGATGACATCAAATTACGCATGAAAAAACATTGACAGCAAGAAATTACACATTAAAGTACATTAATGCCACCAACTTCTTGTATTGATACCAGCAAGAAATTACACATTAAAGTACATTAATGCCAGCAACTTCTTGTATTGATACCAGCAAACTACAATGAATTACATTATAAGTGTTTACATGGTCAACGGAACATATTTACATAAGGTATAAGGAGGGGTACATAAATTTCTCTTCACCTCCTTCTCTTTCTTCTCTGACTAGCATATTCCATCTTGCACCATTCTTCATAAGGCATAATCTTTCCTCCTTTGAGCAGATACTCCTATACAAACTCTTCTTCAACCATACCCCACACATTAAAGGGGTTCATTGATGCCCATTCCACACGATCAACTGATAACATCCACTTATACAACCATGGCCCAAGCTCTTTCTATTGTGCTTCAGATTGATCCTCCATCTTTGGTACTATCACATATGTGCTAGGTGTCCATCCATTTGGTTTCAATTGTTCATGTGTAAGCTCTCTCTTAATGACAGCTCCAACTCCATCGTGTTCTCCTTTCCCATGGTCTGGAGCTAGAAAGCTCCATAACATTTCTATACTAGTTAGGCTAAAGTGCCTAGCAACAAAGTAGAAAGGGCGCTTGGCTTTGAACTGGGCTGCACATCCGTCGGACCTCACTCAATGACGTTTTAGTGCAAGACCTTGATGTTTAAGCCACTGGTCATGTAAGAGAAAGGAATGTTGCACAAAGAGGGTGTCATGTGTCTTGTCATCTGAAATATAGAAATGGAGAGTTTTCCTAACATCACTTGAATCAGTGCACACATATGTTATGTGGACTACGATGGTAACCTGATTACAGTACCAGTGCATGGACTGTATTTCATTCTGCTCACTAAAGGAAGAATTCTCAGCAAAGTGAATTACTGGGACCATAACATCATTTGGAAAGTTCTCAATATACAATCTTTGTTGTGCTAAATGAAACTCTTGATCTGCTGTGTAAACAAGGATAAAAAATCAATGCATTTCATTTGTTGCACCACAAGATCCTTTCTCTTTTTCTTTCCAACATCTTCATCAAGTTTTCCTGTCTCTATATCTTGAAAGACCTTCAAAGGGAGGAGCAAGTTATTATCCATTGTCTTGTAAGGGCATAGCACCATTCTTCTTGTGCCACATTCACCACACAGTCCCATCATGCATTAACTATGGAACAATGAGTCTACTGGCTTTGGGCATAGCACGATTCTCAAAGACTTGCGACACTGTTGTAACCAGAACACGCAGGCACATGTGCATGTTGTCCCATGAAGCCCGTACTATTTATGTCGCATGTAATTGAATGATTCCTTCAAAAATATCATTTGCACGTGTGAAATACAGCACCAAGTGTATTGATCCTTTAACTTGTGCACAAAAAAGGACGTGAGGCCCTCAAAGCATCTTTGAGAAATCTTGAGTTGTAGATAGCAGGCCTTGAATCTTTTAAAGAACTCCACCTACCACAAAACAAGGTCATTGTTAATGCACAAGTTGTTTTTAACTCTTAAAGTACTTTTGTACCACTTAATGGTACTTTTGCATCACTTAACAGTACTTTTCGAACCATTTAATAGTACTTCTGGACCACTTAGAAGTACTTAAGGACCACTTAATAGTACTTAAGGACCACTTAATAGTACTTTTGGACCACTTAGTAGTTCTTAAGGACCACTTAATAGTACTTTTGGACCACTTAATAGTACTTTTGGACCACTTAGAAGTGCTTAAAAATCACTTAGTAGTACTTAAGGACCACTTAATTGTACTCTTGGACCACTAAGTAGCACTTTAGGACCACTTCGTAGAAGTTCAAGACCACTTTAAAAGCAGTTCAGGAGGACCACGAAAAGGTACTTTAGGACTAGCCCTTAAAAGTACTTCATGGCCTTTGCAAAAGACGTTAGAATTAGATATAAGTACTTTAAAACAGCACGTCTCCCCATCCTCTTGAACATCTTTTTTGTTGGGGGAGACTCATGTCTCCAGTTCAAAATTCAAAGGCAAGATCTTTAACCTTGTGTGTGATTATGTTCCTTTTAGGTTTCTGTCTTTGGCATGTTTGCAGGGGCAATACTCCATCCTCTTCTAATTGTAGGCGAGCATTGGCTGCACAGAGGTTCTCTGGTGGATACCTAGAACCTTTGCTACCTTTGCGAAGCTGATAGATTTGATGTTGCCACCATGTCCATTGAAACCATTACCATTAAGTACCATCATTCGACGAGACGGTCTCTTCAAAAAAGCTCATATTTTGATCGGGGCACTTTGACTTGTGTCAAAGTGTTGCGAATGTTAGCTAGCACAGCTCCTTTGTAACCCATTCCTTCAGGTTGAACATCTCTGAATTTGGGATTAAGGGGGAGTTCAATGCTCCCTTTGCTTTTGCAGTCCAATACTACCTGATTTTCTCAATGCCTTCTTGACCAAGAATAACCCTGCCTCCCTTTGCTTGCGCTTCTGCATTGTGCAAAAACTGATCTTGTCCCATTGCATGCCCATCAATATTTATCCAAAAACGAGGTGAAAGTACTACTGGACCATTTTGACCTTGACCAACCAAACTCTGCAAGTTTCATCGTCGACTCGAAAACATTAGGAGAGCACAAGGAGATAAGTGGAGGGAGACACACTTTGTGTGTGTGTAGTAGAGAGATAGCAAGAGCTCATGAATGTAGCACAACTCTTGTGAGCCACAAAGATGGAGATGAAGAAGCCAAGCACAAGAGAAACAAGATCTCACCTGTCGTCTCCATAGATCTACAAGACAACCGTATGAGAAGAGAGAGAGAAAGAGCTGTGTTCCTGCAACACAATGTTCAGTATGAGCACAGAGAGAGAGAGAGAGAGAGAGAGAGAGAGAGAGAGAGAGAGCCGCGTAGTCATGGAGGGTGATCGGGCGTGACAATAACACTGTGTGAACTTTTCATGATAACTATTCGGCCAATTTCAGAACGTTGCGTGAACTTTTCATGATAACTATCGGCCAAAACATTCATTTCATGATAACTATTCCTTTTATTGCCTTTAACCACTCCTTGTTTAGCACTTGACAAAGGAATGTCAATGACAATGCTTTTTGATCCACCTATCCATGCTTTCACCTAGGATCTAAAATTGATTTCACATCTGCTTTCCATCCTGAAAAAGCAATGGTCAAACCGAAGCTACTATTAGTACCATCTTAGATTTATTGAGGTCTTACACAATCTCCACACCAGCTAATTAGAACCAACATCTTCGTTTACTACAATTTGCTTACATACACCACACTCAGCCCTACAGGAAAAGCTTCTTTTGAAGTTGTGTATGGTAAGAAATTACCGACACCTGCTTCTCGACTTTCAAACACTGTTCTTGCTGGGCTGATGATTTCATTAGAGATCATATCCGCATATTACAACAAGTACATGAAACTATAGCTAAATCCCAAATAAAATATATTACTCAAGCAAATAAGAAATGTAAGCCATATCCGCAAATTTCATTAGAGATCATATCCGCATATTTCATTAGAGATCATAACTGCATATTACAACAAGTACATGAAACTATAGCTAAATCCCAAATAAAATATATTACTCAAGCAAATAAGAAATGTAAGCCATTTTCTTTCAACCAGGTTATCATGTATGGCTTTTGTTGAAAAAAGATGACTTAAAAGTGTCGATAGACATCCCAAAATTAAATTTGCCCCTAGATTTTATGGCCCATTCAAGGTTCTAACAAAAATCTATGACCATGCCTATTGTCTTGATATTCCATCAGATTGACATATTCATAACTCTGTTCACATTAGTCTACTAAAACCACTTAGAGGCCCTCTTCTTGCCTATCCAGTATATGATGACCCACTAATATTAGATGAAGATTCTGAAATCATAGAACTAGAAATTATTTTAGACCATGAGCAAACAACTAGAAGGAAAGTAATGTTCATTGATATCTTGTCAAGTATAAAGGGCACCCCATCAAAGATTCTCAATGGTTAACTGATCATGCCCTTGCCGCCTATCCATCTTTGATTGCATCTTACAGGGATACTAGCCCTTAATTATTATTGATGATTTTGTATCAATTGATGAGAGTTGCTTATCACCCCTGGGCATGTTATGAGGATGAATTTATAAAATATTTTATATATTCTCATGTGTAATTTATAGATTCTTAAAAGAATTCATGGAATATTTTATTCCTAGGTTTTTATGTTATGAATTATCCTCGCGTTTAGATTGGGATGCCTTTATAAATCTGGGCGATCAAAGGTTACTTTATGTGTATGCAGGTGAATCCGTACATGCGTAGGAGTATTGGTTGCATTGTCTTATTGATATGAAGTTTTATATGGATGTTTATTTTTAATCAATTCTATACATGCGTGGGTATATTGGTTGCATCATCTTATTGATATGAAGTTTCATATGGATGTTTATTTTTAATCAATTAATTTATTAATTGATTGGCTTAGTTGATGCAAGTGCAATCATTGGACCGCATAATGGAGGTGAGCTAGTGTTGGTTAGGAAATATCTTGAGATAACCAATTTTGAATGTCAACAAATAATATTTGATCTTGTGACAACAAGTGCCATTAATTTATTTGGACGCTATTCATATTTATTAGCAATGTGTATATGTTATTTGGGACATGTGAAAGTTCCCTTGTGCATATTTTATTTTTAAAGACGTGCACTTTTATATGGTTCAAAGCTCACACCTATTTTAAAGAAGCCTAGCTTGCATGCTCAAGAAAGTCATTTATGAAGCAAACCACTTTTTAAGAATACTATTCTTGAAGAAGTCGACATGTTTGTAAAGCATACTATTTTGGAGACCCAAAAAAATGTGGTGAAACTAAAGCTAGAGATTTCTAGGTAAAACCAAACAAGTCAAAGACTAAGGTGGTGAAACTAAATATAAAAAAGGTTCTAAGGTGGACATCCTGATGAATATTCATAGGTGCTCTATTTTATTTACTTTTGTTGCTTATAAAAAGCTCAACCACTAATAGAGAATACACTCCTATGATTCTTGGCTCATTCTTACTTTTGCCATTCATGTTTCTTTTTATCTTGTGCCATTATCATTAAGTGTCATAATCGTATTTATTAGCATCACCATGCTTAGTCACCACTTCATTCTACCTTATGCTCTCTATAATCTCAATTCCAACAACCCATCACGTAGACCTTCCTCAAATTAGTACTAGTATCTTCCGTAGCCTCTTCTTCAGCCCTATGACCCATTGGTCCACATTGCCTCTATCGCTAGTGCTCGCGCTAACCCCAAATCCCTCGAGCCATAGAGGCCACCTTGTTGTGGGAGGTTGACATGAACCCATAATAGTGATTGCAATAGATAAAATATTCAAGATAAATAGAACAAATAAAATACTCAATACACATGTTGGGTCCAATTTGCCTGCACACAAGAGTGAGCCCATGCTTCCTCTTGGCGTAAATATATATTTCATGGAATTTAGCCTTTAACATGTTTGGATTCACCTAGAAATCTCTAGCTTTAGTTTCACCACCAAGATGTTTGGATTTACCTAATAGCAATCGTTGAGGCTTCACCAACTTACTCAAGGTGAGGCTTTATAAAAGAGTAGGGAATATTATGCGAGCGATGTTGATTCAAGGAAGCCTTTTTAGAAGACCTATGCATAATTTTGATGAGGGTGGCCTCTTCTTTGAGGGCTAGTTCTCCTCTTCTTTGAGGGCTAGTTCTCCATTATTACTTGCATTGCTTGTTGATGAAGATCTCTCCTTTTGGTGGAGAAATCCTTTTCTTCATACTTAAGATTTACTCTCTGAAAGCCCTTTGTTGATGCTTAGCCTTTACTCTTTGAAATCCCTTTGTTGGAGTAGAAGACTTGATCTTCATTTGGCAAGTGTATAGAACATTTCCATTAAAACTATCCAAAATCATGGAATGGGATGCCATTTTTGATATGGGAAGTTCTTACTAAGTGAGATTAGCTTCACTGGAACTGTCTAATTCCTATAAGTTTATAATTCCTTATAATAGAGCTTTAAAGCTTAATGATATATCTTAGCACAAATCTTTCCCTTAAAAGATAGGCATAAAACTAGTGTGTTTTGGAGCATAAGATTCATGCACTAAATAAGAGGGTTTTTGAAAAATGATGCAAATCAGAGTTAGAGTAACTCATAAACTTGTGATTTGAATCTTGAAGCCTCCAAAAAAACTCGAAATCCTGCTTAATGACGGTGAGCTGTTGAAACTAAAATTGACAATCACCCGCTTCTTAATGATGGTGGGCTGTAATTGATGAAACGCTTTGTTCTCCTCAATTTGTGGATACTTTGCTTCAAGATTTTGTGTGCCAACTCCTTATACACCCAATTGTTGATGGATAAAAGGAATTTGGTCAATTCTAATTGTAGAAACTGATTTTGTGTTTTTACTGCTAGATTTTTACATTGAAAAATAACATTTTTTGAAGCCATTTTTTTATTGAATTAGGCTGATCCATTTGATGTGGTGGATGCCATGTATGTTAGATTCAAGTCCTTGGAGATGGTTTGTTAAAAGATACCTTGAGCAAAGAGAACAAAGAGTTTTGTACACGTGTTTTCGTAAAAGAGGGATAGAAGAAGGTTATGGTTGGCTAATGGAGTTATAATTATGGCTTAATGATGATAACTACTTGGTTGTTTTGGATCAAGTGAGTGATTTCCTTAACTTGGACGTGATGACGAGGAGCTAGGGGATGGTAATAAAATCCTTTATAAATTGGCATGGCCATATAGCGAGTTTGCATTTTAAAGCCATGTTCAATAAAATGTGCATGTGGTTTCAAACTTTTTGAAGGATTGGGGTGTCTTTGCATTAGATAGTTGTAAAATAAGGGCCTTACGCAACTTAGGAAAAAAGATGTATTAAAACTTTGAATTAAGTTTTAAAAAAATCAAGAAGAGGTAGTGGGAAAAATGGTTGGAGGAGTTGCATGATTGAGTGATTTAGGTTCCTCCTCCTCCTTTCTTTCATCTCTTGGGTTCTTGCAACAACCTCTCTCTCTTGTGCTTCCCTCTATCAATCATGGAAGAGGCAAAGAGTGAGAGTGATGCTGACGACATCAATTTTGAGATTCCCTCTTGATGAGTGTGGGTGAGTGGGATTTCTTTGGTCTTGAGAGCATGTTCTTGGCAGATTTTGTGGCCATGGTAAAGTGTACTTGCCAACCTTTGTACCTAGATTTGGCAGTAAATTAGTACTGTGTGGCAGGGGCTATTCAGCCACTAATAGAGAATACACTCTTCTGGTTCTTGGCTCATTCTCACTTTTTTCATTTATGTGTGTTTACATCTTGTGCTAGTATTATATTAAGTGTTAAATCATATTCATTAGCAATGATCACCATTCTTAATCACCATTTATTTTCCACCTTAGGCTCTCTCAAAACCCTAATTCGAACATGGTATTAGATCCATCGCCTTGAAAGAATATAGATCAAATATTTTTTATAGTGAAAATCCTTAACATTTGTCGATGTAGACCAAAAACATGTGCCAAAAAATGCACAAATTCGGGAGTTATCATTCCTCCTCCACTTAGCTTGTGAATGTCCTTGTTGTGAGCATTAAAACAAAATCAGCACCTTAAATATGTCGATAAAGAAACCACAAACACCTACACTTTACTTCTCTTTGCTGTGGACCACCTTAATCAATACTACCAGTGCAAAAACTCCAACATTTCTCACTTGAATTTCACACTTCACATACCTCAATTCTTTCTTCAACACCAACACCTCTAAAATGGTTTACCAATTTGACTTTGAAAAAGCAAGACAAACATCCCTCTGAATGTCCACAAGAAATACCCACAATCATTGACAAAGGAGCAATGAGAACCAGCATCATGGAAGCGTCGTCGATAGATTGGTGTGTGTTTTCGATGATTTGGAAAGGCAAAGGAATTATGGTGTGCAAAAAAAAGGAATCCTAAAGTATGGTTCTTTGGGTGAGATGGATGTAAAGCTCCTAGGTTTGGAAAGATCATAAACTATGGGTTTAATGCCAGCAAAGGTTTTAAAAATATCCATTAGAATTAGGTCTAAAAAAACCTTTTCATAAGGGCTCTTACCTTATGCTTAAGGTAGAGACATTACGCAAATGTGTAGAGGGCTCTACCAAATGCAAGAGAGCTCTATGCATTTTTGTAAGGGCCCTCGTTTTGTAAGAGCTCTTATCTTATGCATAAAGCTGTCTATGCATGCATAGGGCTCTCTCTATATGAGCTCTCTATGCATAAAGCTGTCTATGCATGCATAGGGCTCCATATGAGCTCTCTACGCGTACATAGGGCTCTCTATACATGTACAGGCTCTCTATGAGAGCTATGCATGCGTAAGGCTCTTACCTTATACATAGGGCTCTCTATAAGCTCTATGCATGCATAGAGCTCATAATATTACCTTAAGCATAGAGCTCTCTATGTATAGAGTGCTCTACCTTATGGATCTCTCTTATGCACATTTATTTTTATATAACTCAAAAAAGAACACTCTCTCACTCGTTGTGTTAAAGTTTGATTTGTATAATGGGCATAATACAGCAAACGTTGTGGCTCACTTCCACCCTTTATCCCTAAAAGCTTTCAAATACTATCAACCATCAGGCTATCTTGGCAGTGGTTTTCTACCCTCTAACTTAGTACAACCTCTCGCAATTTTAAAAATAAAACCCTTCCATACCTTTGCTAACGGGATTGATCGCCCTTCAACGACGAGTTGCTCCAAAACAGTAATGCGTAATGTAAGCCGCCAAATAAACGAAATCATTGATTAATTATGATGTTTATGTTTTAGATTCAGCCAGTAAATCACAGTTCAGCTCGCGTAAATATTACTATTTGATTATATTACCAGTATGGATAAAATGAATTCATTAATGTTTATATTGATATAATTATGTCCTATTAAATATCATATCATATATAAATATATATATATATATATATCTTTATTTATTTATCTATCGATGAACATCTTATCTATTTATACATTTAAAATAATTTATAACATTTGTATCCCCATAGCCACGGCTGAGAGAGAGAGACAGAGACAGAGACAGAGAGAGCTCAACAATGTTAGATTGAATCAGCTAAAAGAAATTGTACATTGCCTCAATTTAAAAATTGCTTCTCTGCGTCCCAACTGAGTTAGTGTAGTGGTCAAAGCTTGTGATTTGTAACCTCTAGGTTATGAGTTCAAGTCCCACTAGGCTCTCTCATGTTATAGAGGGACACCTATGCTCGCTTGATGTGTTTGGTTGCTCGGGCTCTTGCCCCTTGAACACTCGAGTGACTCCTCCTCCTCGGGTGGTGGATCACCCGAGATAGGAGGATCCATACGAGACCCCTCCGCTGTTCCAGCGCTCGACTCATCGCGGTGGTCATGGGGGATGCCTAATTCGTGGCTCTTGCCCGATGGTACGTGGCCCTTGCCCGACCATGATAATTGGCTAATTGTTGTAAGGGGAAATCGGCTCCACCCACTTGAGTGGGCCCCGGGTGTGTTCGAAAAAAAAAAATTGCTTCTCTGCATACATTCTACACCTTAATTAACACCTGCATAGCTTTTAACCAAGCTTCTTAACATAGAACTAAGAAGATGGAAGTGTTGTTACCCAAGTTGGGTTATGATATTTTTCTAAGGATGCATGTATTTATTTTAGCAAGCTTCATGAAAGCTTTGCCGGTGCAAAAAAGCTTGAAGAGATACCTTGTCTAAATAATGCTACCACATTGTGATGAAGTTCCAGCAGCAAAACTGGTGTTTGGTCATCCACAGCAAAACAGTTGAACTGCTTCGTCAGCCAACGCCCCTTCAAAGAAACGGAAGATTGCACAGGAGGGTGGTTTCCAATCCACCTGGGATATTGCCCAAACAATACAGATAGGGTTCCCACTTTCCTATCCAGCTGATTAGGAATTCAGCTAGGATTTCCATCTACAGAAAAGCTTCCATGTACAAGGTTTCTGAAGACGTGGACAAGGGTTTCAGCTACACAACCAGTAGGAATTTTCATCTACACAAGCTTTCTGCAGATGACATGTGAGGTTTCCGGAACAAGATTTCTGCACATTGAGCAAGGGTTTCAGCTAGGACTCCTGGCTACACCAGATTCGATCAAGGTTAGGTAAGCTTTTGCAGGATGGCAGAGGGAACAGAAGCTTTCAGCCAGGGTTTCTGCAGATTCCGCTATGCTTCCCATTGGAATCATCACCACTCTCCACTGTGCTGCTTCATCAGAAGCTCCTATCAAAATTCAGTTGGGGTTTATACCATTTTATCGAACACTGACCACTTGTGATTGCCTGGCCGGTAAGCTTTCACTGCTCGGGGCACTCTCTCTTTTCTGACTTATGGCCCTGTACATGCATTTGTACAGTTGTGGGTTGCTGTTGGCACCTTTCTGGCGATAGTAAGTATGTACATTAACGTTACCCCTCATGTACCTGACTGGTTGATTTCGTGACCTTTGCCGGCGCTTGGTAACAAGAATGAAACCATCTCCATTTGCCTGACTCAGAGGAGCCTTGCGGATGATGTTGCTGTTCTCCCTGGTCCCATAGTCACTGTTTACATCTGAATTCTCACTGGATGCATGCCCATTTGGCATTTCATTGCATTCCTGATGTCCGTTTAACATTATATCTTTACCCATGACACAAACTGGGGTCTTTGCTGAACCCATAGCATCCAGATTCAGCACACTTTCTTGATTTGAATTAGAGGTGGTCTTTTGTGCCTCACCAAATCCTGGCTCTGTATCACTTTCACTCACTACATCTCCCCACAATTTTGAGGAACTATCATTTGTACAATCCGAAGCTTCAGACTGTCTAGTGGGATTGCTGATGGGCTGTGAAGTTTCCAATGGGGTGCCTTCACTTGTGTTTGTAACAACACCATTTCCTGGCTTGACAGATGACTCCAGGATTTTGACCCCATGACATTCTAAATTGCTAGGTCCTCCACAATTGTCCACAGCTAGGGCGGAGTCGGGAGACCCCTCTGGTGATTGTGAGATCATTGACTGCCATATTTTGCCTGGAATAAACTCAGCTGCATTTGGATTCATGGACTTACCTGGAATTGACACTATGGCATTGGGGATCATCAAAGCAAGAGGGCCTTTAGGGTGGACTCCATTCCCAGCAGTCTTCTCGAAAGAATTCCTGTATTGATGCTTTGCTGGACGAGAATGTGGGACAGTGGCAGGAGGGTGCCGGGACTTAAAGCTTGATGACCCACCTGCAAGGCGTGGTGGCTTGCGGACTGGTAAGAGGGCCCTTGTGTTAGTATGAGCGTGTGGCACAGGTATTGGATGGGGACTTGCAGCATTTGAGTCTGGTGCTTTCCCATCCTTATTAGGGGTCACTGCCACAGTGCCTGACACCACACTCGATGTTTGTCCTGGATTATATGGCGGGGCTCTAGCTGAGAGTTTAGTGGACACGTTAGCATTGCCTGCTAGCTTTGCCTCTTCACAAGCTTCTTCATTAATCTGACTTTCATCTGCATCACATTCAAGATATGGCGCCTGATCAATTGCCATTGGAGCAGCATCATGTGCCTCATTTCTTAGCAAATTAGCCTGATCAATTGCTGTTGGAGCAGCATCATCTGCCTCATTTGTTAACGAGTTGGCCTCTCCTTGAATGCCAGTAGGTTGTACCAACTGTGCATAAGTTACTAGAGCATTATCTTTGGCCTCATCTTCGAGTTTAGATTCACTCACATGGTCAGGGTTTGTATTTTTAACCTTTACATTTGAACCATGGTCTTCCTGGTGTGTGGTACAAACTGTTTCAGAGCCTGCATTTTCAGGCCCTTCACTTGTATTGCTATTTGTATCCTGATTACCATCTGCCTTTTCCTGTCTTTGCCGGATCTCTTCTGAAATCTTTCCCTGGTTTGTCACCTTGACCATGGAATCTTTATCAACTCCATCAGAAGGGGGCCTTGCAGTTACAGGCTTTACAACATTGCACTTGCCTGGTGGAGCTAAAGCGACGTCCTTATATGAAGGAGCTGCTTTAGAAAGGGGTTGTAAAACAATAGAACACGATTGTGCTGCTGCTGGTGAGCCATCTTTGACAGTGTTGAAAGGCTTTACTGGAGCTGAAAACTCTGCTGCATTTTCATCGGCTTCAGAAACTGATGCAGAAAGGCTGTCCGTGGCTGTTATCAAAGATAAGGATGTTGCTGAATGATTGGTATTTGTATTCTTAGTGGAGGTTAATGGGGAAGCCGGCCTAGTATTGACAGGAGAAGCCTTTACTAGCTTTCTGGCCACAATGCTATTAGAATCAGCAGGAACTCTAGGAGACATGAATGAGTTACTGGCTTGATAGGCCGTGCTCTTCCGCTTCGTAGATCGAGTGCCAAGTACATTAGAAGTGTTCCGTCTAAATCGGGCACTCTCTTGAGTAAACCTTGGTCCATTATTGACAGCATTGGTAGTCAGCTTAGCAAGGGCAGGTCTGCGGTGTCCATATCTTCTGGCAAATCCAGCTGAATTTCTTCCTCTTGGCACTGCTTCTTGCCAGCCTTCGTCTGCATCAGCAGCATTTTCTGTGTTATGTGAATCTGTTTGGACCTCTAGTTCTGTTACCTGGTCAACAACGATTGTATCACCATCAACCACTGCAGTCACTGCCTCTATGGTGATGGGACCCACCTTTGGGTCATTGTCTGAGGAACACTTCTCTTCCTCAGACCCCAAGCCCTCAACTTGATCTTTGTTCAGTTCACTTAGATCATTTGGAGAACTTGCCTTACTAATCTGGCTTCCCTTTCCCTCTGATTCCAAGTCTAACACTTGATCTTTGTTCATATCACTGGAATCACTTGGAGAAGGGCACTCCCAAGTACTTTGACTTCCTTTCCCCTTGGACTACATCAAGGGCGGATACAAGACTGTTAGCTACAGTTATAAACAGTGACTAGGGAAAGCGTTAGAAACCAAAGGCGATGCAAAAAAAGGAAGAGCGAAAGAAAAGAGCATACCTTCGTTCGACGGGTCTTCTTCTTTACTTCTAGTTCTTTCCCTTTCTCTTCCACATTAGTGTTGATAAAATCCAGCAGGTCTGAGACACTACATGAATCCAGGTAAACCAGTTATTACTGAGATTTTGCGGCGGACACATCGTTAGCGAAATAGGGCTAAAGCAGTACCTCAGGTGCCCTTTACTGGCAATAGAAGCATCCGGCTTTGGAGTACCATTACGGGCAGCTTCTTGTTGCTCTAGTGCCTTTGATTCAAAGTACTCCAGCCATGCAGCCGCATCCTGTGTTATAAAGGAGTTCATTACTCATACCTCATGGAAGGGTTTCTCTCATGATGTCTTAAGGGTTTCTCTCATGATGTCTTGGGTTCAAGTAAAATGCTATCAAATCTTGTCACATGAATTGCCATGTAACAACAGACTATATCTACCATAAATTGCAGACTGCATTAAAGTAGTTCTAGTTCTGCTCAATAGTCACTTCTAGTTCTGCTCAGTAGTCAATGTACCTGAGTGCGGAGATCATCAGAACCAAGCTTTGCTTGCAAAATCTGGAGAGTGGTTTGCTCGTGTTGAACGCTCAATGAATATGCTTCCATTAGAGATAATGCAATAGCTATGGCATGGTAGCTTGCAGCAGTCTGCCATGTGAGTTGAAGCTTTTTAGGACAATTATCCATAAATCCAGAAAAAGAAAATGTGCCAAAACCCCTTGAGCTAGAGCATGAAATATGGGAGAGCAGGTACTTCCATCAACTATTTCCAACCTCATACCTGTATATGATCTGCTCCGAGCAATCTCTGGTTGCATTTCAAAGCTTCATGTAAGTACCGGAGAGCAAGATGAACATTACCAAGGCCTTCCTCCATCATAGCAACATTTATGTATGTTGCGGCTGTGTTAGGGTGAGAGGGACCACAAGTCAAATGTAATAGGTAGAGTGCACGATTGACATACCTGTAAGGAGCAAATTTTGGACATTATGAAAAGGTACATAGGAAATCACCCTATTCTGCTTCTACAAGATTTACACTGTAGCACATAAAACCACACATACTTCAAAGCTAGCTCGGTGTGTTGAAGTCTGTAGTAGAAAACAGCGAGATCCCCATAGCTTTTCATGGTATCTGGGTGATCTAATCCAAGTTCCCGTTCATTGATGTCCAAAGCCTTCTGTTGATAAACTGTAGCCTGTGGTATAACAATTGCAGGGAGAATCAAATGTCAAGTTCGCCTTATTTAAAAGCCACAAAAAAGAAACAGATAGATGAAAAAAAATTAATTATGAAATAACCTGGTTGAAATCTCCAGTGTGATACAGAACAACAGCTAGAAGACTGTAAGCACCCGCAGTCATGCGGTGATAAGGCCCACAGACGGCAACAAGCTTTGCAAGGGCCTGCCAGGCAGTAAACATATTGGCATTCTATGCTAAAAAAGAGCTACCAATCTTGAGATCTACGTGCCTAACACATCAATTCCTACCTTGGTACCATAAGTGACTGCATCATCCAGTTTCCCCTTATCAAGTGCTGTCTTTGAGGATTCAAGAAGTGTGCGTCCATCAGCTGAAGAGCATGCCACTTGCTGAAAAAAGGGAAAGTTTGCAATGGGTAAATTGTGGCCTGTTTAACATGACTATCATGTAAATCAAAGGTTCTTAGGGCTTTTCATCACCTTGTACACAGGTACCATGCTGATTACATCGATTTTCCTGAATGGATTGGGGCTCTCCATATCATAGTCATAAGGGGCCAGCTCTATGCCTACCTGCTCATGTTTCAGCAAGTCAAGAGGAGATAATTTTCATTCAGTAGCTAGGGAGGATTTCATTTGACACCCTCCAATGCTTTAGTTAGCAGTGATAAGGCTTCACTAGTACACCAACCTTGTGGCATAAACCTCGAAGAACTGCAAACTTTCGGAGCTCGGGTCGCTCACGGTTCTCAAACTTCCATCCAAACCTTTTTTCCACAAAAACCTGAAGCCACCTCCAAACGCTATTTGGGGCATCAGCACCTGCTGCTGGATATGTACCAAGCATGACATTTAGTGCAGCAGCAATGGCAGCTGCTAAGCCTGTGGTGTTTGGGACAGCTGCAACCACAGCACGCAGCAGATGCTTGTAGGCGCGTATAACCATCTCATGAATGCATAGTGATTGTACATGAGGAAGCTTCTCAGCAAGTTTCACCTGATTCAGCAAGCAAACGCTGTCATGGTATGTTCTTTTTTGCTCATTTACAATTACACTTTTTTGATAACCATTTACACAAAGAATGGCTTTAAAGAACAGTAAAAATCCATTTTAAAGCATCCTGGAAGCAACATGAAATGCAGGAAAGAGACTGAGACCTGTGGTACAGTTTGATTAAAAAATGCAATGCTGATGGCAGCCAGCTAAAATGTAAGAGACCAGCCATGAATATAATTCCGGGTTTCAATGGCTTTCACACCCTCTTGAGCCCAAATTTGCTGAGCACAAGTCTATGGTTTTGGAATGAGCACACCTAGGGATAGGTAGATGAAAATGGACTATGAAGCACATGGTTGGGCTAATCTAAGAAGGGGTCCTAATGAAACCGGCCTTCAGAAATTTGACAGGCGGTGAAACAAACACTCGCACACAAAACACTTCAACACCTTTGAGGACCTGGAAAAGGAAAACAAACAGGGGGAGCTAGAGTGCTCCTGCAAACAATACACAGACACCGATTGGCCCCAAAACGCAGTGGCGCCCCTTGCGGTATTTCTTTACTTGATCAAATTTGAGTACAAAGTACAACTTGTAGAATCCTCCACCAATAGGTCTTCCAAATGAGTGCTTAGCAATCCTTACCCCATGTATTCTTCATCAAGAGCCATTCACAAAGCCTTAACCCTTGATCTTTGTCTTCAAAAACCTTCAAGCTAAGTGCTCGAGGACCTCGCACACACTCAAGGATCAAGATTCGCTAGCCGGCACCTCTCATGGCGCCCTTGCTCTCTTGCAAGTCTACCTTGGATGTGTCCCAAGATCCAAGTTTTCAACTCAATCTGGCTTTCCAAAGGCACTTTTCATAGCACCCTTGCTCTCTCTCTCTTGATTAGGAGGTGAAACCAGCCTACATATCAACCAGCTGTCATACAACAAGCCACAGCAGCAGAAGCTCTACAACAACAGCACGTGGCTCGGCCGTACGACCACAGGCACACAACAGCCCACCAACGCGGCCATAGAACAGTAGGCAGCAACACGCCCACGTGTGCGTGCACCTATAGGCGCACACACACATGCAACCGCTCGCCCACACATGCGTGGGAGGAACCCATGGCCAAGGTGTCCTCAAGAGCATATAGCCAAGAAGACCTTTGAAGCCCTATGCAACCTCTGTTATGGAAACCCTTCCATGAAGGTGATGATGACAATGTCGGCCTGAATAGAGGAGTCAGTCGCCAACCCCTACAACCCCAGGCGCCACCTACAGCCCTGTTTACATCTGCGCAGCCTTTCACTTAAGGAAGAGCGAGAGAAAACAGTCTCTCGATTGTGCGCCTGGGTGCGATTCGTGCAGCCACAGCCCGCCTACAGCTCTTCTTGCCAAAAGACCATGCCCTGTAGTTGTGGGTGTCGCCTGTGCTTTCTCCCAAAGGTTATAAAACCTTTATACATTAATTCTTTTTGTCCCCTTCACACTTGGGGCTGTCCACACATGGGTTTCCTTCTCAATTCCAAACGGATGCCATTCACACTATCCACCATGTCCCCGTGCCCACCTGCATACTGTCCAAAGAAAAACACAGGGTCTCCCCATATGACAAAAGCAATGGCCCTCAAATGCATATGGGTGATGAAACAACCATCCTGCACAATAAGGTCACACCGTCCTTCAAAACTTGGAGCAAAAGTCTAAAACCAAGTGGAAACACATAACCTGTGTTAGCTAAAAACAAAACGATGCATCATTCTACATATGGCACACATATGCATGACACAAATATGCATTCGTAAACAATATGCTCCTCAAAATGCTCTACCTACTCTAAAGTAACAGTCTAAGGGTTACTCGCAAGCCTTACGCCCATGGGCATCCTGCAGGACCCACGACTGTAGGTACAACATGAGCATATAAAGGCACTCCATGCATCCAAACAATACATCCACTAAGTACTTCCCACATATGTCTCATGGCTATCCCACAGGAGTCACACCCAGTGGTGCATCCATGAATATAATAAAGTACTTGATTTATCATACCAATATACATGCATCACACCAAACAATCCAGAGTATTACCCAATGTATTCTCAATGGTACCAAGATCCAATGCAACAGAATACAATAATGCGTCAAAAAGTGTATGCATACATGCACAAATAGAGTTCGATCCATATATCCATGAACCAAACCAACTCTAGGACTGCTTGCAAGACTTATGCCCTTCACAGAGTCTCGAAGTGTTAGCTCAGGTTGCTGTAGACTTTGAGCTCAACCAAACCATGCCATTCCAAAGAAGGTCAATTCCATAAATCAATATCCAATTGACCAACACCCTGGTCAAGAACAGCCAGAACCATATGACAAAGATCAATGTCCCAATCTTCCTCAATCATACCTTAGTTCCAAAGGCAAAAACCAATGGGAAACTTTACCTTGTACCTTTCTTTCCTTGTGTGCCAGTATCTGCTCGGGAATAAGAACCTCATCAAGTTCCTCCACTTCCGTCTGAGCCTCATCTGATACATCCTCAGGCACGCAAAACCTGCTTGCACTCCACCCAAGTGGTAAGCACAAGTCCCTAATGAAGCATAGTAAACATAGAAAGAAGCTGCCTTCCGAACCCATGAAGCCTCCGTGAAGATACCACCGGTGACAAAGTGTCGAAAGCCATAGCCTTCAACCCATCTTTTGCACCAAAACACTTCAACTGCTTACAGTCCATCAATGTCTTCCATGTCCTGCTCCACATCCAACACTGGCCAAAACTGCAGCATGCTCCTAAACTCTGGTTTTCTTCCATCTTTTTCTGGCTGCCCCTTCTGGACTAGCTTCCAAATATGTCCATGGGCAGTCATGCACATGACATGGGATAATTACAAGATTGAATGTCCTAGGCAACCCCTATCTACGTCTCAATCTCTAGGCGTGTCTTGGTTGCATACGAACCCATGCCTATGAAACTCCCTAGACAAGGTCGAGCACAAGCTTGCAACACTTTAACTATTAATACCAATAAACAAGATGATGACTGACAGAACACAATGAAGATGATGAGGCCTGCACTGGAGCCATCCCCCTGTCAATAATATTGGCCTGCACTGGGGCCAGAATGGGCGACCCCCTTCTCGATAATATTGTGTTATTAAGGAGTATTCGATTGTACAAGCTTCAAATGCATCTATTGCCAGATTTCCTTCACAAGAAAATAATAAAAGCAGATACCAAACAGGGTGTATGTGTCAATGCATAAACACTATGCCCATATTCTTTGGGGGAGAGAGAGAGAGAGAGAGAGAGAGAGATAAATGTCTTCAAATAATCTGTGAGACCAAACAATAGCACAATATCTCTATGAGAGATATTGAGTCATGGGAAAAGAAACTTCCTATCTCTTGTGAAAAACGGTGTCATGAAACTAGCTGCCTATAGAGAGAGATGGAGAACAGAAAAGGGTCACTAGTTTACACAACAAATGTACAAGCACAAGGTTGCACAATAACACAACACTTACCACTCTTCCCAAAGAGCGCATTCTCAAACCACGAGTATGCATAAAATCAGTTAGCGTACGTCCATCAACTGGGGACAGCTCTAACGATCCAAAATCAGCAACCTGCAAGAAAACCGATGTTATACATCACTTTACAAATGTTTGGTTGTATCTCTCATTAAAGGTCCAGGAACAGTCATGAGAAGGAATTCCTTGTCAAAAGAATATTACCAGCTTAGGCAATGCAACCTCCTCAGAATACTTATGGACGCCATCGATCAAGTCGCTCAAAGGCTGTGAAAAGAGGTGAGACTCATCACTAAAGATGCAAAGACATATATCATCGGAAAAGGTCCCTGATTGGATAAGCAAATGTGTATTACATGTTAAACAAATCAAGCTCACCAACCTTGGAGTGAAGGCCTGTCTCTGTGTCTTTCAGATGATTATAAGCAGGCTCAGAAAGCAGGCCCTGGAGCTCAACATCATCAGTAAGTTCATTCGTGCTCGTTTGAGCATTGTCTTCATTCTCAAGGCTTAATGGTGCTGCCTCTAAGTGAGAGTATGATACAGCAGCTGGAACCTGTTGACTCTCTTCAGCACAGTTCTGCTCACTATGCTTACCATCCTTGGTGGCACCTGTGTTCTTCACTCCTACCTCAGCAGCACTGCCTTTGCTGGCCTCTGCAGATTTCTTCTCTGCCTTTTCTGCAGCTGCCTGGGTTTGCAGATGCTGCACCCAGCAGGCACCAAGCTCCCATCGCAAAAGCATATCATTCCCTAGGTCCTCTTTCTCTAAGTCTGAGAGACTCTCTTCCAAGATTTTATCGACCAGTGACCTTGCAGGTTGACTCTCCTCCAGTTCCACAGCCGGTCGGGAGCTGAGTCCATGGCCTGTTAACCCAGGCAGACCTGAATGCAGGAGGGTCCGCAGGCTGCAGGTAAAGAAAAGCAAACTACTTACATAAACTGGAGCATCATACATTCTCTTCCAAGCAGACTCGGTGTTACAAGGATGATTACCAGTTAACGTTTAAAGCATTGGCACCTCCTTCGGGTTGATCATCAATGACGATATCATCGAGTGGAGGTCCTGTATCAGTAGATTGATCATCTCCTGATGCCTTTACCACCACAGTAAACCCTTGATGCCGTACAATGATAATCCCCAGGGTGGCCGTATCCTAAGAGAATTAAAAAGTGACCCAAACCAGCATCACAAAAGGTGAGTTTGTCACTTGAAATTGGTATGCATGAGCATGTATATTTAAAATTTCAGACATAAAACTATTCAGAACTGTTATCCATGAAGCAACTAAAGCAGCATGCATACATGAACTGTAGTGTTTTCATCTGCAGTTATCCCCTTGAGCAGATTCCTTTCAGCCAAATCCTTTGAGGACGATACTCCACTCCCATCAATCTTGGCAGGAAGCTTCCTGCTTGCATTGGGCATGTCTCGAGTTACGGTGATTCTCAAGTTGCCTTGATTCTCTTCATGACTTTGCAAAGCTGATGAAAGAGAAGGCCCCACTCTTTGCAGAACAGATATAGCTTTGACAACTGCCACATCAACAAACAAGCTGTGCAGAAGAAAAGCCTTCCTGTCACGTACTTGCCGCTCTTCAACCGTCTTACAGGGCATAGCAGCAAGCACTGCAAACTCCTTTGACCAGGGTCTTGCATCATTCTTTCCATCCCTTCCCTGGCCACCCCCGTTACCACCCCAGTTTTCATCCTCCACAGGCAAAAGTGGAAAGACAGATGGAGAATCTGTAACTAGGGGCGGCGCCACCCATGTGTTGGCACGGAAACCGAAGGGAAGATTACCAAACTGTTGCACGTTATGAGACACCAGAATGAGCACATATAATGTACACCCATTGTACAAAACTGTTAGAAATCCAGAATTATGCAACAAAAGGAGATTTTCAGAGGTAAGCCTACCTTGTTTCTCTCTGTAAAAGCTTTCATGAGCTCCCCATATGCCTACAAGAGCAGTGGCATTCAACTCAGCAAAGATGCATTGAAAGATGGCACATCTATATCAGAGAATCCATCAACATGCAAATGCAAACACTATTGCTTGATTATATATACAATACGGAAAGTGTATTTACAACTTCTGCTGGATACACCTAAATGCCGCCCATGGCAGAGGCAAGATTGTCTATCTAAGCCTTAGATGCAGTCATGATGCCCCCTTGCTCTCACCCCCTCCCAACCCCCCCATGCATGCTGCTTTATGTGTAACCACAAATGAACTATCTTAGGGTAAAAAAGGAAACAAACATTGGCAAATGCTTTGCTCAATCTCTGGAGTAGATTAACCAAATTGTAGCATTGAATCAGCTGCTTCCCGGCATTATAGAATCCCTTCTTGCAAGCTGTGACTGTCAGCACCTTCCCATTGCAGAGCTTCACCTGTCACATAGCCATTACATGTAAAAACAGTGGCAAACGAGTATTTACGAATCAGCTTAATCAAGCAATCCTGTGAATGTTAAGTACAGAAGCATATCTTCCCACATCTCATAATGAAGATTATTAATGAGGTCCAGTGAAAGGAAGCACCAGGCAGATAAGGGAAAGGGGGCTTACATCGATTGCAAAAAAGTCATCATCGGCCTTCTTTTCTTCCGCATGGTGCTTGATTGACCTCCTTATGACTATGAGCAAAACAGCAATAATCTCCAGACAGTTAAAACTCTTGGTAGATCAATTTCAACTCCATAACATGTACTCTAAAGGATCCTAGATCAAGCTATTTGTTAGGTCAAAAATTTAAATTTCACTCACATAAAATTGGGGCGGTCAGGTGAGAAAGTGAGAAAAAGTCATAAAAGAGGCCAAGCCTCGAGGGTGGACACATCCCTGTCATGTCTCCTCTCTCTGTGGCTTCTTTGGCAGCTGCCATTGCAGCAGCAGCTTCAGGCTTCCCTGCTAAAGAGGGTTTCTTGTGGTTAGATTTTCCTGACTGGATTGCTTTCCTGTCATTATCAGGGGCTACTGAGGATGCATTCCCAAGGCTGTTTTCTGCGTCCAATTCAACAACTCCTGTGGTTTCAGCAAGGCAGTTGGTGTCAACACTGTCAGCACTTTCATCCACCTTTTCACTTATTTCACCATTAACCTCTCCACAGTGCGCATTTGCATTCTCTGCAGTGGTGTCACTTGCTTGCACATGGGAACAGTCTTTGGTATGGATATCACTTGCATGAACATGAGGACAGTCCTTAATGGTCCCTGGAACAGGAGAAGCTTCCGCCTTTTTTCCAGAAGGCCCAAAAGAAGTTGTGCATGCCACGATATCCAACAATCTCCTTATGTGGGTAATTGACTGTTCCTCTGTGTACTCATCTGCGTGAACAGTATCAACATGACAGTAAGTAAAAGGTTAACCATAGCCCAAGGATCACTTCAGTTTGCTAAGTAGTCAGTGCAGGCAATCCAAAACTATCACAAGTTGCAGATAGCCTTTTGTAAAAACTGTCCTGCAAATTGGAATATCTATTTTTGTGATTGAATTACAATAAAGAGATAAATTGCAAGACCCAAAATGAGCCCTAAAATTCTAATAAAATATCAAATTTAAATGATATAATGAGCACCTCCGTCTGTCTAACCCAACTACCCCCCTCCTGCCATCACTGAATGCACCACACCAGTAATTCCAAAAATTGTAAAAACGGAAAAATATGAGCTTTTAGGTGAAACTAAATGACAGACAATTAATTAAAGTTAATTAGCTAGCTTTGACTAATCAAAACAACCCACTCCCCACTATATCCTGCATAAAAGCACGAGCAACAATCATAGGATCGATGAAAAACTTATGATTTAAGTTAAGAGTTGGGCAATAGCACAACAAAGAGGATAGAAAAAGTGTTCTTATTGCAAAGAGTTATTTACAGTTCTAGAATCACAAAGCTTGGCATGAAGACTCACCTTCAACTATCCTAAGCACACATGGCTTCAACGCTGTGATCTCAAGGGAGTTGCGAAGGTTATCACCTCGCACCTGTCAAGATGCACAATACATGGTGTACCATCAATCAGGAAGAGACACATAGAAACACCATGACAGCCATCAATGGAACACAAGCCACATACATGAATGCAAGCGCACATAAGCTGAAATTAGGCACAATGGAAAAATAACTAAGCAGCTTTTACTGGGACCAGACTAGTGCCTCTGCAACCTTAGACCAGACAAGCAGAACCTTAAGTACAGACTGGAGATTTACCTCATGAGAAAGAGAGAAGTCGGTCAGATGGCAAGTCTCTACATGGACACAAAGAAGCCTTCTGACATCCAAAATCCGGTCGGTGGAAATTCCCTGCGAGTGTTAGCCAAGGCAAACCAGCAGATGAGCATCCCATCATCAAAATTTATGATAACCATGCACAATTACATAAGCTTTACACATCTCACCTTCAAAATAATTTGGTTTCCACCTGGAGTGATAACAGTAATGTCCAAGACAACAGGAAGAACTGCCATAACCAGAGGACCCAAAACCCGTATTACTATCTGAATTAGCTGATAACAATTGCTAAGGAGACAATTATACTAAGCTGCTTGTTTTTCAGGAGAAGAAAAAGCAATTATATAAAGCTTGGCAACTCAAAAAACTAAGCTGCTTTGTTAAAGAGAGAGCTAGGATGTGTACTTTTTTCTTCTTTCTTTTTCTTCTCGCCTTTGGGTTTGTGGGTTTTAGCTTTGCTAGCACGAGGTGCCATGGTGGGTTCAAAACTGACAGCTTCAGAATCCAGGTGCTAGTGATTTAGCCCATGCTCATTCTCTTATCTCAAACCTTCGGTTGCTGAGTGAATCCAAATGGGTGTTTTATATCCTGTAATGATGTTGGACTATTGGAAAACTGTCCCTCTCCTGTATTTAATCCTAAATAGCCTATACCTGTCACCCCTAAGCTACATATCTTGTCGATACAGCTTAAAAACAGCTCTCATATGTTCAGCTTGTGGAAAATTTTATCCAAGAAAAATATGGTCCTCTTGTAGCTGCACACTACTGTGTTTGAGTACACAAATGACAGTTTACCTTGTAAGTACAAAGAACATACAAAATCACCTTGCTTTGTAGTTCAATCATGGGCTGAGCTAAATCAACAAAATTGCTATGAACAACGATAGTTGAAGGCAATTGGAGCAGGAAGTGGGAGAACAAAATTGGGCTGGCTAGAGAAGGGGGGCGTGTGATCAACAGATAGAGGGGTGGATGGGGACGAGGTATGGGGGATCTGTTTAGATGGAAGAGGATAGAGCAGAGGTTCAAAGTGGTAAGTCAAATGAATACGAGCGAGATGAATGATTAGACTGTGTCAGGATGAGGGAGGAAGGGTTTTTCTAGAGAGGGGGGGGTGTGTGTGTGGATGAAGCGGTGGGCAAGTACTTGAACGTCTATCCATCTAGGAAGAGGAAAAACTGGGAAATTTCAAATTTGCAATTCTAGGACGAGAAATAAAGCAGTAAGTCTGCACGTAGAGAGGTAAATGAAGGCTTTAGAGAGAGAGTAGAGAGAGAAGGGGGTGGGGGACTGGTGTTCACAGAGTTCTGCTCCACACTCTACCCATCCAGCACCTCGATAATAATTAAGTGGCTGCAATAAAGCTAACATTGCCCCCGGAGTAAATTTTGTTTATTTGTGGCAATTTTTTTCTTCCCGAATATATATTGCAAATTGCAATCATCGTTTTCTGCAGACTCCGTATATAGCCTGTGTAGGTGAGGCTCATGGGCGCAACAGCAGCTTTTGGCAACATGTTGTGCCTGTCATAAACCTCGCCAAAACCTCGCAGAAGAAAATGAGTAATTGTTTATGAGCAATCTCTCTCTCTCTCTCTCTCTCTCCTCGAAGTTTTTATCAAATTTCTGGTGCCATGTGATCAACAGCTATATGCTGCATGCAGTTAAAAGCACCTCTTTCTCTCTGTGAATAATTAATGAGTCGTGACCATCTATCTAAAGGCTTTTCACCATCGCGGAGTTAAAGAGAATACTCTTTAGAGAGAGTATTGGCGGTGTTTTACCATGTAATCTGCATTCCAATGCAGCTACCTGTCTCTCTCTCTCTCTCTCGTGAAAGCCAAATAGTTATTTCCGGACTTCCCTTTCCCAGGTAGACTGGAATTTGGCGTTCTGCAGCACAGAACGCGACACCATTGCCGTGATGATTCCCTTGCCCCCGTGATGATTGATCCTTTTGTTTTGGCCTGATTAGGTCAGCACGGTAAAAAAACGAGACACCAACTGGATAGCCGGCAAGTAGGGCGCCCAAATGGGAATCGACTTGGACGCCGCCTAGCTCGGGAGTAGCCCGCCGGGGCCCGTCCCCGTCGCCCCCCAAGACGGCAACTTTTGGGACGCCGACAACCAGTCCGAAAGACGCCCAGCAACTGAATCGACAACAATGGTGCTGACGCCCAACTAAAGCGAATTGATGGGCGATGTACCAGATTGTTGATAGGCGGGGCCGCCCCGGCTACGGAATTGGAGTGGATGAGCGATGACGGATCTGCTGGGCTCCGACCTGCAGACCGACGGACTTGATGACTGTTGGGCCATTACGGGTTGGGTGCCACAATCTATTGTCTTGGGCGCCGCGCATGGATGGGCGATGACGTATCTGCTGGCTTCCGACATGCAGACCGACGGACTACTGACTGTTGTGCCACAATCCATTTTCCTGGGCGCCGCCCAAGCCCCTCAGCGGAGGCTGTCGGCGGAATATTCCGGAGAGTGGACGGGATATACTGAAGTCATTCTGCCAGGTGTTTTTTTTCTACGTTTAAACCAGTTACATTGCCGCGTACGTGGTGCGCTTTTTCGTGACGCCACGTGGCACATCCTGTCGCCACATGCTGCTCACCATATCCTCTTCCCAGCCTTCAACAACCACCCCTCAAGGTTTTTTTGTAATCCTCCAAACTTAGACTTCCCTATCCACAACACACAAGATGAAGGCAAGTGTACATTACGTGCGTGTGTATACATCTATGTATTTGTGTGCATGCGTGTACATGTGTGCATATATCTATGTGTGACTCTCTCACATAGACTTATATCTGTGTGTGTCTCTCACA